>NC_045990.1:22574046-22600433 GCF_010909765.2 Amblyraja radiata
ACCACAAGTGTACAAGTCACTCTTGGAGAAATTCAAATTTTATTGAATTTTCTCCCGAGTGACCAAGTTACACGATGACCTGCCGTTAGCGCTACGGTGGTCCACGGTGCTCCACGAATGCCGCACTGTTATCGCACGAGGTTCCCACGATGTTGAACTCTGGTTAACTCTTGCGTCAAGTCGCCCCGTGTAAAGGTGCCATTACAATGATGAGCCAAGAGTACAGAACAAAGTAATATTGTGTCACGACAATAGCAGTAAGACACAGATGCTATTTCTTGTCTTCAGGAAACAAGCTGGAAACAGTACAGAGAAGATTTACAAGGATGTTGCCAGGACTAGAGGGTCTAAGCTATATGGAGATGTTGAGTAGGCTGGGACTCTATTCCTTGGAGCGCAGGAAGACGAGGGAGATCTTAGAAAGGAGTTTAAAATCATGAGAGGAATAGATGGGCTAGATGCACTGTCCCTTGCCCGGAATGTGAATCGAGGACCGGAGGACATAGGTTTAAGATGAAGGGAAAAAGATTTAATAGGAATTTGAGGTAGACAAAAGTGCTGGAGAAACTCAGCGGGTGACAAAGCATTTCTGGAGAGAAGGAATAGGCGATGTTTCAGGTTGAGACCTTTCTTCATTCTGAAACATCGCCTATTCCTTCTCTCTATAGATGCTGCCTCACCTGCTGAGTTTCTCCAGCATTTTTGTCTACCTTTGATTTTTCCAGCATCTGCAGTTCTTTCTTAAACATAGGAATCTGAGGGGTAACTTGTACACATAAATGGCGGTGGGTGTATGGATAAGCTGCCAGAGGTAGTTGAGGCAGATATTATCCCAATGTTTAAGAAACAGTTAGACCGGTATATGGGTAGGACAGGTTTGGGGAGATATGTCCCAAACGCCGGCAGGTGAGACTAGTGTAGCTGGGACATGTTGGCCTGTGTGGGCAAGTTGGGCCGAAGAGCCTGTTTTCATGCTGTATCACTCTATGACTCTATAACATCGTGGAGTACATTATCCAATCAGCAACAATGATGCAAGAATAGAAATGGTTGAGACCTTCCTTGGCATAAATATTATCAACGGTCTGCCATTTGAGTACAGAAGTTGGGATGTAATGTTAAAATTGTACAAGGCATTGGTGAGGCCAATTCTGGAGTATAGTGTACAATTTTGGTTGCCTAATTATAGGAAGGATGTCAACAAAATAGAGAGAGTATCGAGGAGATTTACTAGAATGTTGCCTGGGTTTCAGCAACTAAGTTACAGAGAAAGGTTGAACAAGTTAGGGCTTTATTCTTTGGAGCACAGAATGTTAAGGGGGGACTTGATAGAGGTCTTTAAAATGATGAGAGGAATAGACAGAGTTGACGTGGATAAGCTTTTCCCACTGAGAGTAGGGAAGATTCAAACAAGGGGACATGACTTGAGAATTAAGGGACAGAAGTTTAGGGGTAACATGAGGGGGAACTTCTTTACTCAGAGTGTGGTGGATGTGTGGAATGAGCTTCCAGTGAAGGTGGTGGAGGCAGGTTCGTTTTTATCATTTAAAAATAAATTGGATAGTTATATGGACGGGAAAGGAATGGAGCGTTATGGTCTGAGCGCAGGTATATGGCACTAGGGAAGAATACGTGTTCGGCGCGGACTAGAAGGGTCGAGATGGCCTTTTTCCGTGCTGTAATTGTTATATGATTATATGGTTATATGGACAAACCTCATTGAAATGACAGCCAAGAGGGTACACCAATGCATCTATTTCCTCAGGAGACTAAGGAAATTTAGCATGTCTCCAATGTAGACATTCCTCTATAGATGGATCACAGAACATAATGTTGGGTTGCATTGCAGCTTGCTTTGGTAACATCTCTGGCCAAGTTGACGAGGTCACTTGCACCTTCTCCAACCTCATCTACTGTATCCGTTGTGCAAGATGTGAACTCTTTTACATCGGCGAGAGCAAATGTAGAATGGGCGATCGTTTTATGGAACACCTTTGCTCAACTCGCATCAACCTACCTGATCTCCTGGTTGCCGGACACTTTCATTCTGCTTCTCATTCCTACACAGACCTTTCTGTCAAAGGTCTCCTCCATTGTCAGATTGAGGCTAAACTAAATCGGAGGAACCGCATCTCATATTTCGCTTGGGCAGCTTACGGTGGTATGAATATTGATTTCTCTCACTTCAGGTAACCCCAGCATTCCCTCTCTCTCTATCCCTCCCCCACCCAAATCGCACTAGGTTCTCGTTTCCACCCGACAAACAGCTAACAATGATGTTTCCTTTATCAACGTTACTTTTTTGCATATCTTTTATTCATTGTTCTTTATCTCTCTACATCATCGTTTATATCTCTCGTTCCCCTTATCTCTAACCAGTCTGAAGAAGGGTCTTAACCCAAAACGTCACCCGTTCCTTCTCTCTAGAGATGCTGCCTGAGTAACTCCAGCTTTTTGTTTCTATCTACAAGATATTATGCAGAATTATGGAAGCAGCTCAATCCTTCTCACGGACTACACTTCCCATCACTGACTCCATCTACACTTCATGCTGTCTCATAAAAGCAACATTCATAATCAGACTTGGCCCGCTGTATAAGTAAAACCTTTAGTATTGCAAAGCCTAACGGGATACTTGGCACAATATTGTGCAACCTGGGTGATTGATGCAATCTCAGCAATGCAATTAACACATTGATCTACAGAAATTGTCATCTGTGTGCATTACGTCCAGACCATTAAAAGTCGTCTTTGTTGTGTAATCCGTGCAGACCTGATGATTAACACACATTGATCTACATAACATCATCAATAATCATTAGAAACGGGAATAGTCCCCGAGGATTGGCGTACTGCGCATGTTGTTCCATTGTTTAAAAAGGGTTCTAAGAGTAAACCTAGCAATTATAGACCTGTTAGTTTGACTTCAGTGGTGGGCAAATTAATGGAAAAGATACTTAGAGATACTATATATAAGCATCTGGATAAACAGGGTCTGATTAGGAACAGTCAACATGGATTTGTGCCAGGAAGTTCATGTTTGACCAATCTTCTTGAATTTTTTGAAGAAAATTGACGAGGGTAAAGCAGTCAATATGGACTTTAGTAAGGCCATTGACAAGGTTCCTCATGGAAGGTTGGTTGAGAAGGTTCAACTGTTGGGTATAAATGCAGGAGTAGCAAGATGGATTCAACAGTGGCTGAATAGGAGAAGCCAGAGGGTAATGGTGGATGGCTGTTTGTCGGGTTGGAGGCAGGTGACTAGTGGGGTGCCTCAGGGATCTGTGTTGGGTCCTTTGTTGTTTGCCATGTACATCAATGATCTGGATGAAGGTGTGGTAAATTGGATTAGTAAGTATGCAGATGATACAAAGATAGGGGGTGTTGTGGATAATGAAGAGGATTTCCAAAGTCTACAGAGTGATTTAAGCCATTTGGACGATTGGGCTGAAAGATGGCAGATGGAGTTTAATAGAATAGAATATTCCTTTAATAATCCTTTTCAGGAAATTATTTGCCACGACAGCTTCAAGACAAACATAACATAACACCACGCTTTCATACATAACAAGTTAAAATACGTTAAAATACAAGTTAAAATACAATTAATTTAAAAAAAGTGCAGTTATTTATGCTCATTAAAAAGTCTTATAGCAGCTGGTAAACAGGACTTCCTGTATCTCTCCGTTTTGCACATTGGTGCAATCAGCCTCTGGCTGAAGATGCTGCTCTTGATCACCTTCAGGGCATGGAGTGGGTGAGTGGGGTTTGTCATTATGGAACCTAGTTTATTTAGAGTTCTGGCCTCTGCCACCTGCTGGACCGTTCGTTGCTCAGCCCCGACCACTAAGCCGGCCTTCCTGATTAGTTTGTCCAATCTGTTTTTATCCGCTGATAAATGTGAGGTGCTACACCTTGGCAGGACAAATCAAAATAGGACATACATGGTAAATGGTAGGGAATTGAAGAATACAGTTGAACAGAGGGATCTGGGAATAACCGTGCATAGTTCCTTGAAGGTGGAATCTCATATAGATAGGGTGGTAAAGAAAGCTTTTGGTATGCTAGCCTTTATAAATCAGAGCATTGAGTATAGAAGCTGGGATGTAATGTTAAAATTGTACAAGGCATTGGTGAGACCAAATCTGGAGTATGGTGTACATTTTTGGTCGCCTAATTATAGGAAGGATGTCAACAAAATAGAGAGAGTACAGAGGAGATTTACTAGAATGTTGCCTGGGTTTCAACAACTAAGTTACAGAGATAGGTTGAATAAGTTAGGTCTTTATTCTCTGGAGCGCAGAAGGTTAAGGGGGGACTTGATAGAGGTGTTTAAAATGATGAGAGGGATAGACAGAGTTGATGTGGACAAGCTTTTTCCTTTGAGAATAGGGAAGATTCAAACAAGATGACATGACTTCAGAATTAAGGGACAGAAGTTTAGGGGTAACATGAGGGGGAACCTCTTTACTCAGAGAGTGGTAGCGGTGTGGAAGTGGTGGAGGCAGGTTTGTTGGTATCATTTAAAAATAAATTGGATAGGAATATGGATGAGAAGGGAATGGAGGGTTATGGTATGAGTGCAGGCAGGTGGGACTAAGGGAAAAAAGTTGCTCGGCACGGACTTGTAGGGCCGAAATGGCCTGTTTCCGTGCAGTAATTGTTATATGGTTATAAGAGGAGAAAGAAGAAAAAGGAAATAAACAGAGCATAAGAGGCGGGGGGTTTCTTAAATGTGCATATTTTAATGCTAGGAGCATTGTAAGAAAAGTGGATGAGCTTAGAGTCTGGATAGACACCTGGAAGTATGATGTTGTGGCGATCAGTGAAACATGGTTGCCGGAAGGCTGTGATTGGAAACTAAATATTCAAGGATTTCGTAGATTCAGGTATGATAGAATTGGAGGGGCCAGAGATGGATGTGTTGCATTGCTAGTCAGTGAAGATATTACAGCAGTGCTTTGGCAGGATAGATTGGAGGGCTCATCTAGGGAGGCTATTTGGGTGGAACTGAGAAGTGGAAAGGTGTAGTAACACTCAGAGAGTGGTGGCTGTGTGGAATGAGCTTTCAGTGAAGGTGGTGGAGGCAGGTTCGTTTTTATCATTTAAAAATAAATTGGATAGTTATATGGACGGGAAAGGAATGGAGGGTTATGGTCTGAGCGCAGGTATATGGGACTAGGGGAGAATACGTGTTCGGCACGGACTAGAAGGGTCGAGATGGCCAGTTTCCGTGCTGTAATTGTTATATGGTTATATGGTTATAGGGGTGTATTATAGACCGCCAAATGGGGATCAAGAATTGGTAGAGCAAATATGTAAGGAGATAGCAGATATTAGTAGTAAGCACAAGGTAGTGATTGTGGGAGATTTCAACTTTCCACACATAGACTGGGAAACACATTCTGTAAATGGGCTGGATGGTTTGGAGTTTGTAAAATGTGTACAGGATAGTTTTTTTGCAGCAATACATAGAGGTACCTACTAGAGGAGGGTATGCTAGCCTTTATAAATCAATCAGAGCATTGAGTTAGAAGCTGGGATGTAATGTTAAAATTGTACAAGGCATTGGTGAGACCAAATCTGGAGTATGGTGTCAATTTTGGTCGCCCAATTATAGGAAGGATGTCAACAAAATAGAGAGAGTACAGAGGAGATTTACTAGAATGTTGCCTGGGTTTCAACAACTAAGTTACAGAGATAGGTTGAATAAGTTAGGTCTTTATTCTCTGGAGCGCAGAAGGTTAAGGGGGGACTTGATAGAGGTCTTTAAAATGATGAGAGGGATAGACAGAGTTGATGTGGATCAAGCTTTTCCCTTTGAGAATAGGGAAGATTCAAACAAGAGGACATGACTTCAGAATTAAGGGACAGAAGTTTAGGGGTAACATGAGGGGGAACTTCTTTACTCAGAGAGTGGTAGCGGTGTGGAATGAGCTTCCAGTGGAAGTGGTGGAGGCAGGTTCGTTGGTATCATTTAAAAATAAATTGGATAGGCATATGGATAGAAGGGAATGGAGGGTTATGGTATGAGTGCAGGCAGGTGGGACTAAGGGAAAAAAGTTGTTCGGCACGGACTTGTAGGGCCGAGATGGCCTGTTTCCGTGCTGTAATTGTTATATGGTTATAATTGTCTTGGTGTACAAATTTCCTGTTGTTGTCAACTATTGTTGGAGATGTGATCACAGCCTTTGACTGAGACGCATCTCCCCATGCGCAAGTAAAAGAAACCAACTGTTGATGGTTAATGATTTGAGTCCTTGCGTCTTATTACGGGTCCAGACTTCAAGACCACCTTGGTCATCCCTCCTTCTCCCACTCCTGACAGGTGAAAGATACAGAAGCTTGAAAATGCGCACCAGCAGACTCAGGAAAAGCCTCTTCCTCTCTATTATCAGGCTTCTGAATGCTCCTTCCATAATTCACCTGTACCCCATTGTGGATATTGGACTTTGTTTCTTAATCTATGGTGCTACATTGCTGAGACCTTTTTTCTGCATTCTGTATTTTTCTCTTCACTCTACCTATTGTGCGTGAGTTTGGCAAGATAGTGTTGATGTACAATATATTCTTATTTGTAAGGACAGCACGTTAAAACAACGTTTTTCACTTCAGTACAAGCAACAATAGACCAAGACCTAAACCTAGACTTAAGCTAACTCCCCTCAGATTCTACCCTTCACCCACACACTGAAGACAATTGTATAGTAGCCAATTAATCTACCGATCTGCACATCTTTATGATGTGGGAGGAAACTGAAACACCGGGAGAAGCCCATATAGTCATAGGGAGAATGTGCAAATGCCACTCTATCCCCTGTGTCTCTGTGCCTCCTGAGCTCCCTAGATGCATGGTTCAGTGGGGATGCCACCATCTTCATGCGGTAGAACCTTCATTTCTCAGAGATCAGTGGCCAGGGAGGCTGATTCTCCAACCCATAATAGCCCATCGCCATCAATCCCAGCATTGCCCATGACACCTGCATCCTAAATATACTCACTCTGGAGCAAAGATAATCCGATTGTTGTCGACAGCAGGAAGAGCACTTCAACTGCAAGTGGGTAAAGCTGAGGTGGAATAGTGTGCAGGGGGGAGAACTCAGAAATCACCTTAAACATAATGGCCACTAAATTAAAAAGAGCAATCTTTGGTTTCTTTGAGTAAATCACTGGTGCTGGATACCTCAAAGGATTTTAAAACAAAGTTCATTTTAAACAATGCTGCTTATTTTGATGCGTAGGAAGGAACTGCAGATGCTGGTATAAACGGAAGATAGACACAAAAAGCAGGAATAACTCAGCAGGTCAGGTGCATCTCTGGAGAAAAGGAATAGGCTTGGGGGAAACTTTTTTTCAGTCACTTACTTCGACAGAGATGCAATTTTTCTCCGTGTCACATCTTCGTCCCCCCGCAACCTAACAACGTGTAGTGGTGCACGTCTGGAGTCCGTCTCGGGACTTCAAGCCGTGACTTACCATCGCGGAGACTGGGATCCTTTGCCGAGGATCGCCAGTGAAGGGGCTCCGACCTGTGGACCCTGTGGACTTTAACACCGTGAAGCAGCGGTCTCCGGTAAGAAGATGCCGACTCGGGAGCTCCATGCCGTGGAGTGTTCCGTTCGATCCTGATGCCAGAGTTTGCATCATCCAGACGAGAGGGCTTGAGCAGCGGACCGTCGGCAGCAGCAAGTGCGGAGGGTTCAGCCCGATCACGCTGTGAACAAAGGAGGAAGATGACTGAACTTTATTGCCTTCCATCACAGTGAAGAATATTGATTCCACCGTGGTGGATGTTCATGTTAAACTTTATTTTATGTAGGTATGTTACAATACTTACCTTCAACGGTGCTCTGCAATTCTGCCACTGGCCGTGTGCCCGATTTTGGCGCGTTTGAGGAGGGGGGGCGGGGCCTAAACGCGTTTTTTTTCTTACCTTGTCCTGGATTATATTTTGGTTGGAGTGTAAGCTTTTGTTGAAGAATCATTCCGACGGGTATTCTGTCTATTTTTTTAATCGCCCGTCTCATTCAGCGCTGGAGTCATTTTAAAATCAGCTTCTGAAGCCGTCAACACCGACAACGGGGACGGATTTCATGTAAGTGACAGGTAAAAGAAAGTGGTTTATTTTTATGTATAAAAGTGGTCATTAAGATACCTTTAGTTCACATTTTAATTTGCGAAACGGTGATTTAGTCCCCATACAAACCGGCATGCAGATATGGGGATCTAAATCACTGCAAACCGTAACGTTCCAAATGGTAGCGTTCCAGAAAAACCCACAGGCCATTAATTTACATATTAAACATTAAATTTCTTCCATTTGGCCTATAAATCCATGACAATGAGATTTAAAATTATGTTATATTGTGAATTCTTCTGTGAATGTTATTGGACACTTAGATTATTTTAAAAATGTTAATCTATCCTTAAGAAATTGATAGATGGACTTCCGGCGGCGTCATGGAGAATTAAGGCGCGGCATTGAGCTTCTCCCCCGTAAAAAAAATTGTAAAAGCCATTTTAAGTCAGCACCGATTTTAAAAAAACTCACCGAAGTCGCCTGGTGTTGTGTAAGGGTGATATCATCAGAAGGTGACGTGAAAATCGGGGAGATTAATGGTGAAATCGGGTGTTTAAATGAGTTTAAATGAGCAGAGATAATCGTTCAAGGGCGCCAGAGAAAAATACTATCAGCCTTCAGCTCGAGGAAGTATTGGATACTCTGCAAACGACAGAAGAAGGTTCAGAAGAAGAAGATTCTTACAGCCAAGGGTCTCTGCTTGAAATGGCAACAAAGGGAGACAAGAAGGAGAAAGAGGTGAAGCAAATGCTTTTAGATATACTGCTACAATTAACATGACACTGGAGAAGATGCAAAGTATGGAGTCTCACATGGAGAGTAACAAGCAGAGTATGGAGACTAGCATGGAGAGTAACAAGCAGAGTATGGAGACTACCATGGAGAGTAACAAGCAGAGTATGGAGACTAGCATGGAGAGAATTTCTCAAAAATTGATAATACTTGCAGTGAGTTAAAAGAACTGAAAAAGCAGTATAAGGAATTTGATAAGAGATTAAAATCAGAGTGTGTCAGAATTGAAAATGATTACAACAAGAAATTTAAAGGTGTAAAGGATGATATCGGAAAGCTGGATGAGATAATGGAAGAGATGGAGAATGAGATAAAGAGATTGTCTCGGAAATAAAGAGTTTGAAACAATCACAGAAAACTGAAGAGGAAAACTTGGAAGAATGACTGATAAATGTCTGGACCTGGAATCAAGAACTCGGAGATATAACCTGAGGATTCTCGGAGTAAAGGAAGGACGAGAGGGACATGAATCTCAAACATGTACTTTCGTTACTGACTTACTCAAAGATGTCTTTGAATTGTCGGAAGAACCAAGAATAGACGTCGCTAACCGAGTTGGAAGAGGCACAAATTATTCAAGACAGATAATTGTGAAATTCCGTGACATCTCTTCAGTGGAATTTATATTGAAAAGATCACTTATGGGAAGAAGCTGACATACCGTGGGGATAATGTGCGAATATTTCGCGATATTACTCTCCTGAGGTAGTCCAGAAAATGAGATTGTTTACACCGGCAAGACACACTTTGAGGGAAGTCCCGGGAGTAAGATATGGAATTTACTTTCCCGGAAAAATGAAGATATCTTATAACGGCGTTGAACGCTCATTTGCAGATCCCGGAAAGCTTTAAGTATGCAGAGGATATCGTTAAGAAACATCGGGGCAAGCTGCCGACAAGGAAGAAGTTTGAACTTTTTACAGCGTTTTGAACTGATTAAAATGGCCGAGCTACCCAGACAATTATAAAGCTTATCTCGTTGGAATGTGTTATTCAGAGAGCTTGGTTATATTCAACCTTGGATGAAAAGCTCAAAGTTTAACCCCTTGGCACCTGCTTGTACGGTAGTTAACCCTTTGGTACCAGCTTGTATGATGTATGGTAGTTATAGAATGGGATATTATGTAAGAATCCTGGGTGGATATATATGGGAAAGTTTAGATTAGATTAAGATTGGATAAATTAGAGGGACATATATACTTATATAATCGTGTATATGTTGTGTTCTATATTTGTTTTGTTTTTTTTACTCCTTATGTCTCTTTTTTCTCTTGGCTGTCACTAGCGCTGGTTTGATAAACACATATAAGAAAAGACAAAATATGAAACGGTATGTAATTTTTTATGAGGATTCACCAAGGGGGAGGAGCTCAATGTATAACAACATCACGGAGGTCTATACATTTTTTGCCATCGTTCATGGCTATTCGTCCTTAAGGTATCTTCCCTTAGATACCTTAATATGCACCTTTTTTTTTAAAGCACAATCAAGATTTTTATCTGTTTAATTTTTTTGAAAGTAATTGTGTATCACATTCTTTTTTTCTTTTTCTAAGGCACTTTACAAGAAGGAGATGCAATATAAATCTAATAAACCGGGATGACCACCCAAGTCCTAAAATTCTGAGGTATTTGGTTGCACCATATGATTCAGGAATATTACCTTGATTTACAATGCAAGACGATAGACAAATAAAGAATGGAGAAATTACATTTTGTAGTTGGTATATAAGAGGGGTAAAATTTTTGCCCAACTAAAATCGTTGAAAAGCGACATAATGTTTTTGCAGGAGACACACATGAAACAACAAACACAAATAAGATTAAAGGCGAATTGGATAGGCCAAACATACTACTCCTCATTTACTTCTAGATCTAGGGGTACAGCTATTCTTATTAGGAAGGTATTCCTTTTAAATTAAAGAATACCATATCAGATAAGAGGGAAGATATATTATAGTTTCGGGTGACATTTATGCAACCCACTAACTTTGATAAATATTTATGCTCCGAATTTTTGATAACCCCCCAATTTTTGATAAAATTATTGACATAATATCAGAGTTTAATTACCAAATGTGATAATTGGGGGGGACTTAACTGTGTTTTAGATTCATATCTAGATAAATCAGCAAAACAAAAGAAGAGTAATTTAAAATCTAAAACTAGCGAACTTCTAAATACATATATAAAAAGTACTAATATAATAGATGTATGGAGATCTGCTAATCCAGTTGGAAGGGAATACTCGTTTTACTCTTCGGTGCATAAACTTATTCAAGAATTGATATTTTTTAGTGGACATGAAATTAATGCCATATACAAACAACCCAACATACCACATTAGTAGTATCTCAGATCACTCTCCGTTGACATTTTCAGTAAAATTTGAGGGAATGCCGGGTAAAAAAATTTTTTGGAGGTTTAATACACATATTTTAAATGACGTGCAAGGCTATCAATATTTAAAACAACAAATGAAATTTTTTTTCGATACAATGATATACCAGTGCATTGCCTTCTTTATTATGGGAAACTTTTAAGGCATTTATGAGAGGAATTATAATTTCATATCAAAGTTTTCAAAATAAAAAGAATAAGACAGAACAATTGTTGTTAGAACAAGAAATCAGACAGTTAGGGTTGGATAATGCCAAAGATTCCCGACAGAATAAACACAATAAGATAATATTAATGAAATTTAAACTTAATCGAATTTTATCGGCAAGAGTAATAAGACTATTCCAATTACAAAACAGGAACATTTTGAGTTTGGTGACAAACCACATAAGCTTTTAGCTCGCCAATTGAAAAAAACAAGAAAAGGAAAATACTATAACCAAAATTAAATCAGAGAAAGCTGAATTACTAATACTACTAAAGATATTAATAATAGATTTGCCAATTTTACCAAAACTTATATACAATCTAAAATTAAAATAGAAGCTAGTTAAAATAAAAAAATTCTAGATAATTGTCATCTTCCAATACTGGACCTTTTGGAACAAGAGGAACTAGGAGCTCAAATTACAATCAAAGAAATAGGTGTGAAACATAAAATCGCTGAAAAATGGTAAGCCACCGGACCAGATGGTTTTAATAATGAATTTTTATAAAAAATTTCAGGAGATAACAACCCCTTATTTATTTAATTTAATTTAATTATACTCCCATGCTCCCGCCCAGGACGGGTTGCACTTGAACTCAAGGGGGACCAATATCCTGGCGGGGAGATTTGCAAAGGCTACTGGGGGAGACTTTAAACTAGTATGGTTGAGGGGAGGGACTCAAATTGGGAAAGCTAGCAGTCAGTGTGTGAAGCAGGGGGCAGAGAATGGTTAGCACTCTGACCCAAATGTAGGGGAGAGAGAAGAAGAAAAGAAAATAATCAGAGAATAAGAGAGGGTGGGTTTCTTAAATGTGTATATTTTAATGCTAGGCTTATTGTAAGAATAGTGGATGAACTTATAGCCTGGATTGACACCTGGAAGTATGATGTTGTGGCGATCAGTGAAACATGGTTGCAGGAGGGCTGTGATTGGAAACTAAACATTCCAGGATTTCGTTGCTTCAGGTGTGATAGAATTGGAGGGGCAAGAGGTGGAGGTGTTGCATTGCTTATCAGGGAAGATATTACAGCAGTGCTTTGGCAGGATAGATTAGAGGGCTCAGTCTAGGGAGGCTATTTGGGTGGAACTGAGAAATGGGAAAGGGGTGTAGCAACACTTATAGGGGTGTATTATAGACCGCCAAATGGGGAGCGAGAATTGGAAGAGCAAATATGTAAGGAGATTGCAGATATTAGTAGTAAGCACAAGGTAGTGATTGAGGGAGATTTCAATTTTCCACACATAGACTGGGAAACACATTCTGTAAATGGGCTGGATGGGTTGGCAGTTTGTAAAATACGTGCAGGATAGTTTTTTGCAACAATACATAGAAGTACCTACTAGAGAAGGGGCGGGTACTGGACCTCCTGTTAGGAAATGAGATGGGTCAGGTGGCAGAGGTATGCGTTGGGGAACAGTTCGGGTCCAGTGATCACAATACCATTAGTTTCAATATAATTATGGAGAGGGACAAAACTGGACCTAGGGTTGAGATTTTTGATTGGAGAAAGGCTAACTTTGAGGAGATGCGAAAGGATTTAAAGGCGTAAATTGGGACAGTTTGTGTTATGGGAAAGATGTGGACGAGAAATGGAAGTACATTTATAAGGTGACATTTTAAGAGGTACAGAATCTTTACTGTCCCTGTTCGGTTGAAAGGAAATCTGTAACAATTGTTAAAGAGCCATGGTTTCAAGGAAATGGACACTTGGTTCGGAAACAGAGGGAGACTACCATAGTATAGGCAGCATGGAGTAAATGAGGTGCTTTCTGCGGAGTATAAAGAGAATGTAAAAGAATTTTAAGAACGAAAATTAGAAAGCTAAAAGAAGAATATGAGGTTGCTTTGGCAAGTAAGGTAAAAGTAATCACGAATAGGGTTTTCTACCGCTATATTAATAGCAAAGGATAACGAGGGATAAAATTGGTCCATTAGAGAGTCAGAGTGGCCAACTATCTGCAGAGCCAAAAGAGATGGTGGAGATATGAAACAGTTTCTTTTCTTCGGTATTCACCAAATTACTAGAATGTTGCCTGGGTTTCAGCAACTAAGTTACAGAGAAAGGTTGAACAAGTTAGGGCTTTATTCTTTGGAGCGCAGAAGGTTAAGGGGGGACTTGATAGAGGTTTTTAAAATGATGAGAGGGATAGACGAGTTGACGTGGAAAAGCTTTTCCCACTGAGAGTAGGGAAGATTCAAACAAGGGGACATGACTTGAGAATTAAGGGACTGAAGTTTAGGGGAACATGAGGGGGAACTTCTTTACTCAGAGAGTGGTAGCTGTGTGGAATGAGCTTCCAGTGAAGGTGGTGGAGGCAGGTTCGTTTTTATCATTTAAAAATAAATTGGATAGTTATATGGATGGGAAAGGAATGGAGGGTTATGGTCTGAGCGCAGGTATATGGGACTAGGGGAGATTATGTGTTCGGCACGGACTAGAAGGGTCGAGATGGCCTGTTTCCGTGCTGTAATTGTTATATGGTTATAAACTACCTGAAACACTAACAGAATCAACTATTACGCTTATTCCCAAAAAAGATAAAGATTTAGAAGATCCGGGCTCGTACAGAGCTATATCACTTTTAAATACACTTCAGAAAATTTTAGCAAAGATTTTAGCAAGAAGATTAAGCAAATATATTAGTAAATTGATAAACCCTGATCAAACGGGGTTTATACCTAAAAGATACTCATTTAATAATCTGAGACGCCTGTTTAATATAATGTACTCGCATAAAGTAGAGGAAGAAGATATATCAATTATTCTTTGGATGCAGAGAAAGCATTTGATCAGGTAGAGTGACAATACTATATAAGTATTGATGTCAACAAAATAGGATGTCAACAAAATAGAGAGAGTACAGAGGAGATTTACTAGAATGTTGCCTGGGTTTCAGCAACTAAGTTACAGAGAAGGTTTGAACAAGTTAGGGCTTATTCTTTGGAGCGCAGAAGGTTAAGGGGGGACTGATAGAGGTTTTTAAAATGGATGAGAGGGATAGACAGAGTTGACGTGGAAAAGCTTTTCCCACTGAGAGTAGGGAAGATTCAAACAAGGGGACATGACTTGAGAATTAAGCGAACTGAAGTAGGGGTAACATGAGGGGAACTTCTTTACTCAGAGAGTGGTAGCTGTGTGGAATGAGCTTCCAGTGACGGTGGTGGAGGCAGGTTCGTTTTTATCATTTAAAAATAAATTGGATAGTTATATGGATGGAAAGGACATGGAGGGTTATGGTCTGAGCGCAGGTATATGGGACTAGGGGAGATATGTGTTCGGCACGGACTAGAAGGGTCGAGATGGCCTGTTTCCGTGCTTGTCATTGTTATATGGTTTATATGGTTAAATAGTACTCCAAAAATTTATATATGCGAGAGAATTTTATAACAGGGGTAACATTATTCTATGATTCAAACCCAATGGCACGACTTTTAACACTATAACATGTTATCGCAAAATTTCAACTTATCAAGGGGTAATAGGCAGGGGATGTGCACTCAACCCTGCTATTTGCCCTTTATGATAGAACCCCTGGGCTGAAAGTATAGAATTCATCCGAATATTCAGGGCTATAATACCAGGACTCAAAGAATAAAATCTCATTATATGCAGACGATATACTTTTATATATTACAAAGTCACAAACGAGCATACCAAATTTATTAAACTTAATAGAGGATTTGGGTCTTTTTCTGGATATAGAATAAACTGGAATAAAAGTGAAATCATGACATTAAACCTCAAGAACCTACACACTTACTGAAGTTCCCCTTTAAAATCGCAACAGAAAAATTTAAATATTTGGGTATTCAGATACTAGAAAATATAAAAGCATTATTCAATGCTAATTTCATACCTTTATTAAATAAACTTAATACGTTGATTAACTTTTGGAAAACACTTCCCTTATCATATTAGGTAGAATAAATGCAATAAAAATGATCTTCCTACCACAATTACTATACCTATTTCAATCTATACCGGTATATATACCAAAATATTTTTAAAAAAATTAGACTCTAATATTACTAATTATATTTGGGGACTATAGATCACATAGAATCACAAAAAACACTTATGTAAACCAAAAGAGGTCGGGGGACTTTCACTTCCGAATTTTATGTATTATTACTGGGCAGTGCATATTAAGAATATGATTTATTGGTTGGATAGTTCTACCCAACAGACAGAATGGATAAAATGGAGAAGGAGGATTGCCATCCTTGTAATATAGGAACGATCCTCTTCTCCCCAAAAAACTGAATAACACAATATATAAGAAGAACCCAATTATATATGGTACAATAAGAATTTGGAAACAAATAAAATTATCTTTAAAATTAAGAAATCTATCACTGTTAATGCCAATAGCTGAATAACCCTTTATTTAAACCATCTCTTATTGATAAGACATATAACCAATGGGAAAGTCTCGGAATTAGAAGGATCGGGGATATGTACGAAATGGGAAACTTACTATCATTCCAACAACTACAATTAAAATTTAAATTGAAAAACAACCAATATTTTAAATATCTTCAGATTTGCGATTTCGTGAAAAAATATATACAAGGATATCAAAAAGTAACTCCTGACTTATTGGAAGAAGCAATGAATATTGAAGCTGACTCACAAAAATTAATATCATATTTATATAATAGTATTCTAAATATAGACCTACCATCGACAGAGGTACTTAGAAGAGTGGGAACGGGAACTAATGATAAAATTACGAAGGTTAAATGGGAAAAATACCTGATATATATTCACAAATGTTCAATTAATGTAAGACATAATCTAATTCAATTTAAAATTGTACATAGATTATATTATTCAAAAACAAGATTGAACAAATTTTATCCAAATATATCCGCCACTTGTGATAAATGTCTAGCCCAAAAGGCAACTATAACACACTCCTTAGTTTCCTGCATAAAACTTTATAGATTTGGAATGATATTTTTGAAATATTTACAAAATTATTCAAGACAAGAATGGAACCTAATACTGAAATGATTATATTTGGCGTAATGGAAGATGGGAATAAATTGAACACATCTCAAAATCTATTCCTTAACTATGGTTTAATAATAGCAAAAAAATTAATTCTTAAATTTTGGAAGGGTACATCAATACCAACGCTTAAAATGTGGATTGCAAGTATGTTGGACACCGCTCATCTTGAGGAAATGCGATTCCTCCTAATGGATAAATCAGACCAATTCATAACGAGTTGGTCTCCATTCGTCGTTTTTTTGGAATCATATGGTGCAACACAATTGTAAAAAATAACTGTTTCAGGACTGGACGAGGGTTGGTCAAGACTATAAATAATGATCTCCTTTTCTTTTTATTTTATTTTATTTTCTCTATTCTCTCTCCTCAACTTTCTTCATTTACTCGTTTTCTTTTTTCACACACTATATATTTCACATCTTTCTATCCTTTACTATCTAACTTCTTTTTCTTATTCTAATCTTTTTTCAGTGTAATAAAAAAAAAAAAAAGAAGTTGTACATAAAATGTATTATGAAAATATATATTAGGCACTTTGGTGCCATATGACTGTACTTACTTCTAATAAAATAAAATATTTTTAAAAAAAAAAAATTGATAGATGTTTAGATCTAGTACAGGTGCACAACCTTTATCCGAAATTCCGGAACCGAAAAGCTCCAAAAATCGGACATTTTCGGTCCTGGAAAAAAGGGAGGGTATATTGCCCGGGAGAGTAGGAATCCCTAGACCTAGTACAGTTAGCGTCCACTGAGGGTCGCCCGGAGAGGTTCCGCGGTCACCTCCCCGGGTGACCCTCGGTGGACGCTCACTGAACTAGGTCTAGAGATTCACAAAAATGCTGGAGAAACTCCGCGGCTGCAGCAGCATCTATGGAGCGAAGGAAATAGGTAACGCTTTAGGCCGAAACCCTTCCTCAGACTGCCCTATCAGTCTGAGGAAGGTTTCGGCAAAGGGAGGGGAGAGAAGGGAAAGGGAGAGGAAGGATCTGCAGACATGCTGTGTGGTGTGTGTGTGTGTGTGTGTGTGTGTGTGTGTGTGGTGTGTTTGTGTGTGTGGGTGTTTGTTTGGCGGAGTCTGAGGGGAGAAGGAGAGAAGGGAGGGAAGTTAGGGAGGAAAGGGAGGGAGAGGTCCAGCGGCGGGAACGGATGCCTGGGTCCGGGCGTGAGCTGAGTTCGAGGTTTGTAAACGTTGCTGCAACCCCGGCCCGGCCCTCCGTGTATTGTTCACTGCGTCTTCCTGGAGAGAGGGGGGACGGCGGGAGCCGGGGCTGTGTGCGTGAAGCACGGCGACTGGAGGGATGGGAAAGCTGCTCCGGGAGCGTGAGGGCACCTCCCCCTTCTCCATTCCCCCTCACTCCCCCCTCACCCCTTTCTTCCCCCTCTACCTCTCTACTCTCTCTCAGCCCGCAGCGATCTGCCGGACATGCTGGTTTGTGTGTGTGTTTGTTTGGCGGAGTCTGAGGGGAGAAACGCCGGCACTAAGAGCGAGCTAACGCGCGGACAGAAGCAACGATCATAGGTCGGAATAGGTGACCAAAGATCTTTGTAGGTAACATTTCGGGTCGAGACCCCTCTTCTGACTGATTCAGGGGAAAGAGCAGCAAGTGCTATGGACGGTACTAAGGACAAGTGAATGGAAGATATGCCGATATCTCCCGTTCCCTTTCCTTGACTATCAGTCTGAAGAAGGGTCTCGACCCGAAATGTCTACCAACGCCGCTCTATGAACGTTGCTTTCGTCCGTCTGTCAACGCTTTCGCTCGCTCTTGGTGCCGGCGCTTCTCCCCTCATGGCAGCTATTGAAAAAGTCGACCCGAAAATCACCTATTTCCTCCTATTATCACGTATTCCTCATCAGAGAGCAGCCTGATCTGCTGATTTACTCCAGCCTTTTGTGTCTGTCTTCGGTTTAATCAGCATCTGCAGTATGTGCTGTTTAAAAAGTATAAGGCATGTGCCGTTTTAAAAGGAAGTGATAAAAAAACATTTAACAACACCTAAACTGTTCCCCGGCAACGCTGCGAGAGGCATAACTGAAGTCGGGTCGGGGTTACTGAAATGACGGAGGTTACGCTCCGGTGCGGACTACGCATCAGTTCATTGTATTTCGCAGGAGTGGACCAACTTGTGCGCTATAAGATCTTTGCTCCAATTGATTTGATTACTCTAGCGTGGGGCCCCTTAGGCGCGGGGCCCAATTGGGAGAAATAGGTCCTATCGGCTAAAGGTCGGCCCTGACCGGGAAACTGCCGGGATCGAGGCGCAAACTCACGACCTTGCGGCGACGAGCCGAGCACTCTACCACTGAGCCACATGTTAAAATCTATGCTAAAAACCTTCCGTTCGGAAAACCGAAACATCCCGAAATCCGAGAAGTGTCTGGTCCCAAGGCTTTCGGATAAAAGGTTGTGCACCTGTAATTGAATTTTGTAATTAGCTACAATTAGGTAACTAACTAATTATATGCTTTAATTTCAAGTCATCTAAGTAAGATTGTTTCATATTTGTTTCAGAATGCTTCAATCGATAATAACTGAACATTTCTTTTAGTTCTCTTAATTTTAAGAAAGTTATGGCCATTTGACTGTCCTCGATCACAGCTTTTGTGTTAAGTCAATGGAAATGCAATAGAAAACAAGATGCTAATTTCCAAGTATGAAAATGGCCATAACTTTTTTAATATTGAAGATATGAAAGTGAATTAGGTGACAAATTAAACTTCTTTTTATGCTTTATCTGATGGGGTAAATTACTGACTTTTTTTTTAAATCTCAAAATTTGTAACATTGCTATTTAATGTGCTGTGTGTATTGTTGTTTTTCACTTATTATTATGTATGGTAACTCAAATATCACTGCACCTTAATTGGCGCATGTGACAATAACTGTGAACTTGAAATTGAACATACATGCTTCCTAGGTTCAGTGGCAGGTATTGAAGGAAAACTGATGTTGCTATGCCTATGACATGCACAGTGACATGCAGCACAAACTCCCAGATGGCCTCAGCCTTTCCCCAGCTGAGCACAAGACCCGGCAGACCGAGCTGGCCCTTGCTTGGTGGCCTGGTGAACTGTGGCCTGGAAGGGGGAGCCTGCCGAGCTGTCCCCTGCTCATCCCCCATGGACCAGAGACAGAGAGGATGGAGCTGAGCCGGTGATGACGATGGACGTGAGGGGCGAGGAGCAAGGCTGGTAGGAGAGGAGAGGGAACGGAGGTCTGGCCTATCATGTCCTCAAGGCCGGCTGCTGTATTTGCACGTGAACAATAATAAAATAACAATTGAACCATGAATATCCACCTTATAATCTGTTGGTAGTTGAACAACAGACATTGGGCTAGATACCTGCCCTGTTCTGTAGCCCTGGTGGTGTGGGATCTCAAATAAACAGTCCTCAATTTCACTTCATAACGCTTCAAGTTCCTGAGAGTAAATCAGCAACCTGTCTTGGAGTAGTCACAGCAAAGCAATGGCCAAGAAAGCACACCAACACCTCTGCTTCCTTAGGAGGCTTAGGAAGTTCAGTATGTCCCCAACAACTCTCACCAAGTTTTACAGATGCGCTATAAAAAGCATTTTATCGGGATGCATCACAGCACGGTTTGTGAACAGCTCCATCTAAGACTGCAAGAAATAACAGGGAATTGTGGACATAGTCCAACCATCACACAAACCAACCTCCCTTCCATTGTCTCCATCTACACTTCCACGCTTCCTCTGCAAGGCCACCAGCATAATCAAGGCCAAGTCTCACCCTAGACACTGCCTCTTCTCCCCTCTCCCATCAGGTGAAAGGTACATAAGTGTGAAAAAACATACCTCCAGATTCAGGGTCAGTTTATTCCCTGCTGTTATCAGGCAAACATAACCATCCTATCACCAACTGAGCTGACATCTACCTTATTGGAGATGCTCAAATTATCATTAATCGGCCTTTACTGGACTGTCATGTACTAAACCTTATCCCTTTATCCTATATCTGTACACAGTGGACGGCTCAATTGTAATCATATGTAGTCTTTTTGCTGACTGGTTAGCATGCAACAAAAAGCTTTTCACTGTACCTTGGTACACCTGACAATAAACTTAACCAAAACTAAGCTTCTTACATATGTCACTGAGGTAGCATTTGGGTATAGTAGATAAGCAGTTAAGAAGGCTAATGTCTGTTGGCTTTTATTGCATGTGCATTTAAGTAGCAGGATAGAAAGAGGACAGGTTTAAGGATAGGAAATGTTTAGAGGAATATGGGCCAAACGTGGGCAAATAGAACTAGCTTAGATGGGACACCTTGGTCGACATGCACTAGTTGAGCTGAAGGGCCTGTTTCTGTGCTGAGTGACTCTATAAATAGAAAAAGCGCCCTGCTCCAAACCATCGCCTGTCCATCCCCCCACAGATGCTGCAATGACCTGTTGAGTTCCTCCAAAACAGTATGTTGTTGAAGGTTGCAGCATCTGCAGTTTTTTGTGTCTGGAACTTTTTCTTCCCAGCTGTTATCAAGAAACTAAAATGGTTAGAACTGGTGAGCGGTCCTGAGATACTATTGTCTCATTGTAGACCATCTGATTATCATTAATCGGACTTTATCATGCACTAAACGTTATTTCCTTATCATGTACGTGTGATAATAATCTAAACTCTACCCACCAGGTGGCAGTATACTCCATCAGCTGGAGACTCAGATGGTGAAGCTTCCTCGTGCATTGAGAGCTCCCACCACGTCCCTTGGACACAAACTTGTTGCCATGTAACCAGTACCTTAGCAATGACACCTCACTGGGAGCATTGCAGATACATGTGGTTCTGTGCAGGACAAAATAACAGGAGTTCACTAACCATCAAACACTAATCGAATATTAATCCCTTTTATTTTAATTCTCCCCATATTATGACCAACTCCCCCCAGATTCTATCATTCACCAATCACTCAGGGTAATGTAAGAGGCCATTAAATTACAAATCCACACATCTTTGGGATGCGGGAAGAAATCTGAGTTTCGAGTTTGGGTTTTGGAAGTCTTTACCTGAGGGCAGCAAAATGGTGCAGTTGGTAGAGTTGCTGTGTCACAATGACGTCAGGTGCCGCCTGTGTGTAGTTTGCATGTTCTTCATATTACTGTGTAGGTTTCCTTCATTATCCCAATGACGTGCAGGTTTGTAGGTTAATTGGCCTCAGTAAATTGACCCTTAATGTGTAGAGAGTGAATGTGAAAGTGCAATAACATAGAACCAGTGTGAACAGATGATCAGTGTGGACTCGGTGGGCCAAAGGGCCTGTTTCCATGCTGTATCTTTCAATCAACTATCACTTACTCCAGATCTCATCACAGTCTTGGTCAAAACAGGAATCCGGGAGCTGAATTCCAGAGTGAAATTCTTAAATCCGACTTCCTCACCCATTCTCAAAGCTCCTCATGCTGATTGGATTTGAGGAACGTTTAAAACACAACAATATAATTAGGTTCTTGAGATGTAAATAACTGCTCAACATTACATTGGGGATGAATAGACTGAGATGAACAATGATGCTCCTCCCTGTCACTAATCCAGGTTTACTTTGGAAGAGAATGTTGTGTGCTTTCCTTCATCTGCCTGGACTTGGTTCATACTGATGTGTGTGACATAAAGCTGCCTCTCCAATAGCCCGGCACCAATTCAGTTGTTTGGTGCAACCTGTCATAGAGTCATAGAGCAGAGAAACGAGCACTTCAGCTCAATTCATCCATGTCGACCACGATACTTCATTCAAGCAATCCCATTCACCCATGTTTGGCCTATATCCCTTTAAACCTTTCCTATCCATATTCCTGTCCAAGTGTTCTATTATTGTATCTGCGACAACTACCTCCACTTACAGCTCATTTGGAGCCAACACCCTCAGCTCTGATTCACATACCCAGCAGTAACTGAATGTCTCAGTAAGGCTCTTTAAAGCAGACTTAAATCGGTGCTGAATGAGGAGGTTTCTCTTATACAGATGGTCACCTATGACCTATGGACGAGAAAGAAATGGAGGGTTATGGTCTGAGTGCAGGTCGATGGGACTAGGGGAAAATAAGTGTTCGGCACGGACTTGAAGGGCCGAGATGGCCTGTTTTCCGTGCTGTAATTGTTATATGGCTATATGATTATATGTCTGACCTATTACTTTTACCGAGGAATTTAGGTCTAGGTGAGTGTGGAAAGATTGGGTACAAAGGATGGGGAATTGTTTGTGGATACAAATGTTGTATTGCAAAGCTCGTTAAGGGAAGATTCAAAAGATGTCTTCAAAAGCACAGTTGATAGAATGAAGAGGAGGAAGCTGTTACCTGTGATTGAGGGTTAGTTAGGAATTTGTGGCACCAGAGGTGAGATCGGTAATTTGCATGGAGTTGAATGGGGGTTTGAGGACACAGTTGCTTATGTTCTCTGAGAAATTGTGCTTGTTATGGTTGTGGTTGCCTTTTAATTTCCGAAAATATCCCTGTAACACTATCAAGCAAAGGGATCAGATGGAGACCAGATTGAATGAGAGCAGGACCAGGTTATAGGTCGACAGGGTTGATGCAGGAGATTTCAAAAATAATTCCGTGTAGTGCAGAACAAAAACCTTATCTCCCGACATTGAGAAGATCATGGTGGTTCTTTTGGGTAATTAGATCCTGTTTATATATATATATATATATAGGGATTGGATTAAAGATGACTGAGAACTTAATACATGAACCGAATAGACATCTGCCAAAAATGTATTCACATCCTATCAGTCTGAACTTGTTCTGAACCTTAATCTCCTTAAAAAAATTATATTATATATATATATAATTTTTTTTAAGGAGATTAAGGTTCAGAACAGTTCAGTGATAGGATGTGAATACATTTTGGCAGATGTCTATTCGGTTCATGTATTAAGTTCTCAGTCATCTTTAATCCAATCCCTATAATCATTGTTTCCTGCAATAAATATGTCTTTAATTGTACCAATTATTCATAATCATAAGGCCATAAGGAATAGGAGTAGAATTAGGCCCTTCGGCCCATCAAGTCTACTCGGCCATTCAATCATGGCTAATTGATCTCTCCCTCCTAATTCCTGCCTACTCCCATAACCTCTGACACCCGTACTAATAAAGATTTTTCAATCAAAATCATATTTACTACCAGAGTTGTCTTTGCATGGAGATTGCTTGATGGAGCAATATTTATGGCGCAGAGTAAAATAAATTCTATTTTGTACCCAGCCCATGTCATATCACCTATAGATGCTGAGGGAACTACCCATGATTTGGTAAATTTAGTAAAGTCCATTGTACCTGCATTTCCTGCCACCCTCTTGCGCCTCTGTCCAGTACCAAAGCCCTAAATCGGGTTTCAAAAAAGATGCTGGCTTCTCACTAGATGAAGTTCTGGTCAATAATTTGTGTAAGAAAGAAACTGCAGATGCTGGTTTAAATCAATGGTAGACGCAAAATGCTGGAGTAACTCAGTGGAACAGACAGCATCTCTGGAGAGAAGGAATCGGTGATGTTTCAAATTGTGACCCTCTTCAGACCGATGTCAGGCTGAAGAAGGATCTCGACCTGCAACGCCACTTCAGTTACTCCAGCATTTTGTGTCTACCTTCTGGTCAATAATTATCCTTAACCAAGTCTGCCCACTCCTGCAGTGATGCCTGCAATGTACAAACTGGCTGCTGGATTCCTGCTCTACTAAAGTGACTTAATTGGCCGGAAGAATCTTATGATATGGTGAGTGTTGAATAACGCACACAGAATCAAAACCCTGCAAGTTAGGATGTTGTATTACAGTTATACAAGATGTTGGTGAGGCTGCAATTGGAGTATTCTGTTCAGTTTTGGTCACCCTGTTATAGGAACGATGTTAAGCTGGAAAGCGTGCAAAGAAGATTTACAAGGATGTTGCCATGATTCAAGGATTGGAGAGGTTGGGCAGGCTAGGACTTTATTCCTTGCCCTATGGGATGATCTTGTAGAGGTGTATAAAGTCATGAAGGGAATAGATAGGGTGAATGTATACTTTTACCCAGAGTAGGGGAATGAAGAATTAGAGTTCTTCATCGTTTCATAGCTTCATAGACATAAGTTTAAGTGAGAGGGGGAAAGATTCATAGCAATCTGAGTGGCACACTTTTGCACACTAAGAATGGTGTTATGGAAATGCCATCCAAAAGAGGTTGTTGAAAGTCAAAACATTGAAAAGATATTTGGACAGCCACATGTCCAAGGAGCTGATCATGGACTTTAGGAGGGCACATCATCTGAGGACGTACACTCCATTAAGGATAAATGGGGATCCTGTGGATAGGGTGAACTGTTTTAAATATCTGGGAGGCCACATCTCCGAGGATATGACATGGGCATCACACGCTCAGCACTCGTGAGTAAGGCAGGCAACGCCTTTACCACCTCAGGCAATTGAGGAAATTCAGAGTGTCTCCAAGGATCCTCCAGTGCTTCTACGCAGCGCGGTGGAAAAATCTTGTCCGGAAATATACCATCTGGTTTGGGAATTGCTCTGCCAAGGACAAGAAGGCTCTGCATAGAGTAGTGCGTTCGGCCGAACACACTATGGGAACTTCACTCGCCCCCTGCAGGAACTATACAACAGGAGGTGCAACTCCAGAGCAAAAAAATCATGGGAGACCCCTTCCACCCCTGCACACAGACTGTTCCAGCTGCTACGGTCAGGCAAACGCCTCAATTGCCATGCGGTGAGAACGGTGAGGTTGAGAAGGAGTTTCTTCCCAGAGGCCATTCGGACTGTAAACGCCAATCTCACCAGGGACTAACTCTACTGAACGTTTTTCCCTTCATTATTTATTATGTAAAAGAACAATCGTGACTAGGATGGAACTAGTGTACAGGTGATTGTACATTGGCTCGGACTCAGTTGGACGAAGGCTCTGTTTCCGCGTTGCAACTCTGAACTAAACTAAACTAAACAGTAATTGAAGCTTGTCACATAGACAGCCAAATAACAAGAAACAACGGTGCCCTCTAAACTGTGCAAGTGCTCGGAAGTAGTGATGGGCTCGTGGCCACAGAGCCTGAATAGATATGCTGCTCACCAACAGTCACAAACACTTTCTACCAAAATTCTGCCTGCATTAGAGGGTCTTAGCTGCAAGGAGAGATACTCTGGGTAAAAAAAACCTGTGCCTTCACCAATCTATTCCTCACAAGATCTTGTGCACCTGTGTAACAGCACCCCTCAGCCTCCTGCGCTCCAAGTAAGAAATCCTAGCCTGCCCACCCTCTCCCTATAGTTCAGGCTCTCAAGTCCTGGTAACATTGTTGTAAATTTTCTCGGCACTCTTTTCATCTGATAAACATCCATCATATAGCAAAGTGAACAAAACGGAACACAATACTCCAAATGCAATCTCACCAACATCATGTACAACTGTACCACAACATCCCAACTTATATTCAATATATAAAATGTCATTAAATCTGAGTAAAACTAAAATAATGTTATTTGGTAATTGTAGAATAAATACTCTAGTAAGTATAAAGATAAATGGGGGGGAAGTTGAAAGAGTGCATGAAAATAAATTTCTTGGGGTTATAATTGACGATAAAATAAGCTGGAAATCACATATTAAACATGTAAAATTAAAATTGTCAAAAAGTATCTGTATATACAAAGCCAAGCAAGCTCTGGATTACAAATCACTCCGTATTCTTTATTGTTCATTAATTTTACCCTACTTAAATATGTGCAGAAGTCTGGGTAAAACTATAAAAATTCGATACACTCATTAACCATGATGCAAAAAAGAGCAATTCGTATTATCCATAATGCTAAGTATCTGGGTCATACGAATCCATTATTTTTAGAGTCAAAATTATTAAAATTAGAAGATTTGGTTACATTCAAA
>NC_045990.1:23290653-23412108 GCF_010909765.2 Amblyraja radiata
TGTGCTGGCCTTTATAAATCAGAGCATTGAGTATAGAAGCTGGGATGTAATGTTAAAATTGTACAAGGCATTGGTGAAACCAAATCTGGAGTATGATGTACAATTTTGGTCACCCAATTATAGGAAGGTTGTCAACAAAATAGAGAGAGTACAGAGGAGATTTACGAGAATGTTGCCTGGGTTTCAACAACTAAGTTACAGAGATAGGTTGAATAAGTTAGGTCTTTATTCTCTGGAGCGCAGAATGTTAAGGGGGGACTTGATAGAGGTCTTTAAAATGATGAGAGGGATAGACAGAGTTGATGTGGACAAGCTTTTCCCTTTGAGAATAGGGAAGATTCAAACAAGAGGACATGACCAGAATTAAGGGACAGAAGTTTAGGGGTAACATGAGGGGGAACTTCGTTACTCAGAGAGTGGTAGCGGTGTGGAATGAGCTTCCAGTGGAAGTGGTGGGGGCAGGTTCGTTGGTATCATTTAAAAATAAATTGAATAGGCATATGGATGAGAAGTAAATGGAGGGTTAAGGTATGAATGCAGGCAGGTGGGACTAAGGGAAAAAGGTTGTTCGGCACGGACATGTATGGCCGAGGTGGCCTGTTTCCGTGCTGTAATTGTTATATGGTTATATGGTTGTATCTAGCCTTTCCAACTATACATTCATATATATATGGTGTCAGCGTATCATTAAATTTCTTGTATAATTCACTTGGTAGTCCATCTGGGCCTGGTGCTTTACTAGTTTTAAGAGACGAGATGGCTTTTTGAATATCTTTCACACGCAGATCAAAGTTAAGACCATTGCGTTCTTCTTCACTTAATTTAGGGAGATTGCATTTATTTATTTATTGCAAACCGGGAAAGAACCAGAAGTGGCGACGCTGCCTGGCAGCTGCGGCTCGCCTGCAGTCTGTCTGTTTTTTTCTTTTTTTGTTGTTGTTTTTCTGTTGTCTGTTTTAGTTAAAGTGAGTTAAATTTAGTTTATTAGGTTGTGTATGTGTGGGGGGGCGGGGGGGTGAAACATAGGTTTGGTCTCTTCCTTCGGGGGAGGCGGCTTTTCTTGTCGTGTTCCCCGTCTCCGTCTGCGCTGAGGCCTAATGGCAGAGCTGGCGGCCTCGGGGCTGTGGGGGCGTTCCGGCGGTGGCCCGACTTGGAGCTGTGGGTTTGGCGGCATTCTGGCGTTCCGGCGGTGGCCCGACTTGGAGCTGTGGGTTTGGCGGCATTCTGGCGTTCCGGCGGCGGCCCGACTTGGAGCTGTGGGTTTGGCGGCATTCTGGCGTTCCGGCGGCGGCACTTGGAGCTGTGGCTGCGCTTAGCTTATTTTTGCAGAGTAATTGATTATATTGATATGTCAAATTTGCAATTTTCCTGTGTAAATCAGGGGAGGGAGAGAGTGCATTATCCCTGTCCAATTGGTGTATCTGTTTTTCTAATTCTATTTTATTTTACCCTCGTTCCTGGAGCCCCCACTCACTGATACCCCGTTCCAGAGCTCCATGCACTTTGCCTGGACCTCCTTTCCAAGTGCTCCCTCCCTCCCAGTTGCTGGGACCCCGGATCTCATGCTCCATTTCATCTTCCGGGCCGCAGTTTCCCGCACGCTCCCACTCTCGGTGTAACAATACTGATATCCAGTGCTATCTGTGTGGAGTTTGCATGTTCTCCCCGTGACTGTGTGGGTTTCCCCGGTTGCTCCAGTTTCTCCCACATCGCTGAAACTTGCTGAGATGTTAATCAGCAGCTGTAAAATGCCCCAGTGTGGGTTAATGGCAGGTGATGGGAAGATGTCAATAGACAATAGGTGCAGGAGTAGGCCATTCGGCTCTTCAAGCCAGCAGCGCCATTCACTGTGATCATGGCTGATCATCGACAATCAGTACCCCGTTCCTGCCTCCTCCCCATATCCCTTGAATACGCTATCTTCCAGAGCTCTATCGAACTCTCTCTTGAAAGCATCCAGAGAATTGGCCTCCACTGCCTTCTGAGGCAGAGAATTCCACAGATTCACAACTCACATCCCGATGCTTTCTTCAGTTTTATTAACTGCACTGACGGGAACTGATTGAGGAACAATTTTTCGTTTCTTCTGTGTATGTAAGTACTCAGTTAAAATGACATTAAAGTAAATACTGAATGCTGAATACTCTGGGTAAAAATGTTTTTCCTCATTTCCGTTCTAAATGGCCTAACCCTTATTCTTAAACTGTGGCCCCTGGTTCTGAACTCCCCCAACATCGGGAACATGTTTCCTGCCCCTAGCGTATCCAATCCGTTAATAATCTAATATGTTTCATTAAGATTCCCTCTCATCCTTCTAAATTACAGTGTATACAAGTCAGGCCACTCCATTCTTTCAACATTTGACAGTCCCGCCATCCCAGAAATTAACCTCATGAACCTATGCTGCAATCCCTCAATAGCAAGAATATCCTTCCTCAAATTTAGAGCACCAAAGCTGCTCACTAGGGCCCTGTACAACTGTAGAATAACCTCTTTGCTCCTATACTCAACTCAACTTGCCATTCACTTTCTTCACTGCCTGCTGCACCTGCATGCTTAGTTTCAGTAGGTACACAAAAATGCTGGAGAAACTCAGCGGGTGCAGCAGCATCTATGGAGCGAAGGAAATAGGCAACGTTTCGGGCCGAAACCCTTCTTCAGACTGATGGGGGGTGGCGGGCAGAAGAAAGGAAAAAGGAGGAGGAGGAGGAACCCGAGGGCTGAGGGATGGTAGGAGACAGCCCGAGGGCTGAGGAAGGGGAGGAGACAGCAAGGGCTAACAAAATTGGGAGAATTCAATGTTCATGCCCGCAGGATGCAGACTCCCCAAGGGTGCTGTTCCTCCAATTTCTGGTGTTGCTCACTCTGGCCATGGAGGAGACACATGAATGAATGAATGAATGAATGAATACGTTTATTGTCATTTATTGTCATTGCACAATACTGTGCAACGAAATTCCATTACATCTCCTCCGGTTAAAAAAAAAAAAAAAGAAAAAAAAAATACAAACACGACAACCATTAACACATATGTACACTTATTAGTAAATAATAAATAGGTATTTATTTAATATTATAAGACATATATATATTTATAAGACATGGAAGAAATGTATTTCCTGTTCCACCTGGTGAATCAGTGAAAAACATTGAAGGAGGCTTCCTTTTCAACAGTCGCACACCTGGTCATACACTGCTCTCTGCTGAGCATTCACTCGCAGACACGGTTTACACTTGTCCCAGAACGTTGGCTTCAAAAATAACTGGAGGATCTTCCACTCTCTTGCCAACCTTCCTTCTTTGCCATCTCCTATTGTTCCATGTGTAAAATTGGGGAACATCAGTGGAGTAGAGTGTTCTTGCAATTGGCTCTCGAGAATACAATACCGTGACTTCAGTTAATATGGTTCTCGCCATATCATCATTCCTCACTCGCTGAGTAGCATCGACTCTGATAACGACTAGTTGTTCTTGTGGTAGATGTACCTGGATTCGAAAGACAGCGGGGTGCCTCTCATGAGTCAGAAATCCAAGGATTGATGCTACTGCTTCTGATGGACCAATGTTTCTGCCAGTCAAGTACTGTGTAATTCTGTCATCCCTGTTAACTCCAAACGCTGCTTGATCACTTCCATTCAACATGTACTTTATCACGTATTAGACCGACTTTACGGAGGAGCATATCTGAATGTTGATGTGACATTTGAACAACTTCAAAGGCTGAGCATTATAGGAGACCACCCAATCAGAAGTAATAGGTCCCTCTTGATGTCCCTGAAATCCTCCCATGTCTGGAGATCTTCTCCTGTACAGCGCATATGAATCATGTCCACACCTTGTGCTCTCGAAAAATGACCTTGGGAATCTCTTACTGTATCTTCCATCCTTCCAACATGGAAAGGTGTGGTTGCAGAATGGTCTATGAATCATCTGCTTGAGTACCAATTCATGCTGCTCAGGAGCTACTTGTGGGTCTGGTATTTCAGCTTGCACAAATCTGTCAAAATGTTTTGGTCTTGGCTTACTCACTTCGTCAAGTCATAACAGACTGTGCAAATAAGGCAGACCTCTCTTCTGATATTCCACAGTGGAGACAAAAGCTCTACGGTTGCCAAAGAGGCCATGTGGTCCAGTGAGGTACTTAATGAATAGCTTTCTTTTCAGGTAGAATACTCTTGCAATCAAGTCTGTTCTATCACATGGCTGCTGATTGCGATAGAGGCACTGTCACATCTCGTTCCAATTCAGTTTGTAAGTCATCGTAATGAAGAATGAAGCATTGCCATACTTCCGAACGGACATCATGGCGTCCTGGCATCGTCCCGTCATGTATCTCGGTCCACGGACAAATGTTGACGAGAGGAGGATGCGCTTTCCGATGTTTTCCAAATCATCTTTGTAGTTGAATGCTACCGTGAGGCCTCTGTAATTTGTTGATCTCAACGATGCTTGATTCATGCGAATATAATTGAGCCTATCAATCTCAGCTGCCATATCAACGACATATTGTTGAAAGAGTCATCCTCTTCTCAAAGTGGTTTGATTCATTATCTTGATGCATGATCCTATAGGCATAATATCGCTTTGCTGTCAATTTCTTGCGGTTACACATTTGGAGTTGCTGACGCCATCCATCATCTCCATGTGGAAAGAAAAGGATGTATTAAAAACCATCATATGACCTATGAGACTCTGAAATGATTTTTAGGTCTCCTCCTCTTTCTTTCAAGACAAAGTGCTGTGGTTGCCTGAGGGTCATTATCTTTTGGTATTATAACAGCAACTTCGTTGGCTATTTGTGTGTTAAACCTCCTTTCGTGTTGCTAAGCTGGCCGGCGATCTGGATGATTGATGATTAATGCCTCTGGTAAACCTCAAATTCTTTCCTTTGCCATTTTAAGTGTTTCAAAGTAAGGGTTGTTTTGTCTTATCATATAACCATATAACCATATAACAATAACAGCACGGAAACAGGCCATCTCGGCCCTACAAGTCCGTGCTGAATAACTTTTTTCCCTTAGTCCCACCTGCCTGCACTCATACCATAACCCTCCATTCCCTTCTCATCCATATGCCTATCCAATTTATTTTTAAATGATAACAACGAACCTGCCTCCACCACTTCCACTGGAAGCTCATTCCACACCGCTACTACTCTCTGAGTAAAGAAGTTCCCCCTCATGTTACCCCTAAACTTCTGTTCCTTAATTCTGAAGTCATGTCCTCTTGTTTGAATCTTCCCTTTTCTCAAAGGGAAAAGCTGATGCACATCAACTCTGTCTATCCCTCTCATCATTTTAAAGACCTCTATCAAGTTCCCCCTTAACCTTCTGCGCTCCAGAGAATAAAGACCTAACTTATTCAACCTTTCTCTGTAACTTAGTTGTTGAAACCCAGACAACATTCTAGTAAATCTCCTCTGTACTCTCTCTATTTTGTTGACATCCTTCCTATAATTGGGCGAACAAAATTGTACACCATACTCCAGATTTGGTCTCACCAATGCCTTGTACAATTTTAACATTACATCCCAGCTTCTATACTCAATGCTCTGATTTATAAAGGCTAGCATACTAAAAGCTTTCTTTACCACCCTATCTATATGAGATTCCACCTTCAAGGAACTATGCACGGTTATTCCCAGATCCCTCTGTTCAACTGTATTCATCAATTCCCTATCATTTACCATGTACGTCCTATTTTGATTTGTCCTGCCAAGGTGTAGCACCTCACATTTATCAGCATTAAACTCCATATGCCATCTTTCAGCCCATTCTTCCAAATGGCCTAAATCACTCTGTAGACTTTGGAAATCCTCTTCATTATCCACAACACCCCTATCTTGGTATCATCTGCATACTTACTAATCCAATTTACCACACCTTCATCCAGATCATTGATGTACATGACAAACAACAAAGGACCCAACACCGAATCAGACCCTGTTTATCCAGATGATTATATATATTATCTCTAAGTATCTTTTCCATTAATTTGCCCACCACTGAAGTCAAACTAACAGGCCTATAATTGCTAGGTTTACTCTTAGAACCCTTTTTAAACAATGGAACAACATGCGCAGTACGCCAATCCTCGGGGACTATTCCCATTTCTAATGACATTTGAAATATTTCTGTCATAGCCCCTGCTATTTCTACACTAACTTCCCTCAATGTCCTAGGGAATATCCTGTCAGGACCTGGAGACTTATCCACTTTTATATTTTTCAAAAGTGTCAGTACTTCTTTTACTTTGAAACTCATAGTATCCATAGCTACTCTACTAGTTTCCCTTACCTCACATAATTCAATATCCTTCTCCTTGGTGAATAGCGAAGAAAAGAAATTGTTCAATATCTCCCCCATCTCTTTTGGCTCTGCAGATAGCTGTCCACTCTGTCTCTCCAATGGACCAATTTTATCCCTCGTTATCCTTTGGATTTACTTTCACCTTACTTGCCAAAGCAACCTCATGTCTTCTTTTAGCTTTTCTAATTTATTTCTTAAGATTCTTTTTACATTCCTTATACTCCTCAAGCACGTCATTTATTTCATGCTGCCTATAATTATTATAGATCTCCCTCTTTTTCCAAACAAGATGTCCAATTTCCCTTGAAAACCAGGGCTCTTTCAACCGAACAGGAACATAAAGATTCTGTACTCTTAAAATGTCCCCTTTAAGTGTCCTCCATTTCTCTTCTACATCCTTCCCATAAAACAAAATGTCCCAGTTCACTCCTTATCAAGTTCTCAAGTATTGCAACAATTTCCCTTTGATTACCAGCATTTCCATACCAGGGGTCCATAAAATAGATCTGCAAGAATTGACTTTGCTGGTGTAGGTCAGGCATCAATGAACCAAGGTAATGATGAATCTGGCCTTGAATGATCGTTGAAGGATTCCATTCAGGTTGCACCACTTCCTTGGCACCGAATGACGTCAGTTGAAAGAGACAGTTGTATTGTGTAATATTCTTTCTGAACTCGTTTGCTTGTTGCGTGTCTAATGTATACAACCTCATGAGTTCATAAGGCAGTGCCCACAGAGGAGCAATGGTCACCTGACCCTTTATGCAGCAAAAGGTGGTTTCTTCAGAGAAACAGCACGCTCGACACTGAGGGCAAACCTTGGTCATTTCACCAAATCAGCAGGGAAGATATGGGAGGGGGAGAGTGGTGTGTGTGGCCGGGGGGTGTGAGCAGCGGGGGGGGGGGGGGGGGAGGGGGGGGGGGAGGGGGGGGGGAGGGAGTGGGGTGTGCATAGGCAGAGTGTGTGTGGAGGGAGGGGGGGTGCTTGGATGGGGGGATGTGGGAGAGGAAAGTGTGAGTGAGGGGGGTGTGTGGGAGGGGGGAAGGGGGTGTGTGGGCAGGGAGGTTATGGAGGGGAGGGGTGTGTCTGGGCTGGGGGGTTGTGAGGAGTTGTGGTGTGGGAGAGGGAGGGTTGTGTGTGGGAGGGAAGGGTGTGTGTGTGGGCGGGGGAGTGTGTGGGTGAGAGTTGGGGCTTGTGTGGGAGGGGGAGGGGTGTGTGTAGGGGGGAGGGGTGTGTGTGGTAGCAGGGGAGGGTGAGTGTGGGAGGTAGGTGTGTGGCGGGGGTTGTTGGATGGGGGAGAGGGTGTATGTGCAGGCGAGGGAGTGGGGGTGTGGGCAGGGGGGGGGTTATGGGGGAGTGGGGTGTGGGGCAGGGATGTGTGGGCGGTAGTGGGTGTGGGGGAGGGGTATGTGTGGCAGAGGGTGTGGGTGAGGGGGGCTGGGGGTGGGGGAGTTGTGGTGAGGGGAGCTGTGGGGAAGGAGGGGTGGAGAAGGGGGGTTTGTGTGGGAGAAGGGTGTGTAGGGAAGTGGGGCTGTTGGGAAGGGGTGGTGGGTGAGGGTGAAGGGGGTGTGGGGAAAGGGCAGTGTGGGGAAATGGGGCGGTTTAATGAAAGGGGGGGTGTGGTGAAAGGCAGGTGGGGGAAAGGGGGGATGGGGAAGGGGGAGGGGGAAAGGGGGTGAGGAGGGCGCTGGTTACAGCAGCTGTAACTCGCACTCACGCAGCAGATCCCGAGCAGACCTAATCCGGCTTCACTCAGAGGCTTCCAGTTTAACTCATCAGCTTCCAGCTGGTCATGCTGGTCATTGCAGAAACAGCCCACACGCTGCACGCTCCCCGCGGGCAGCTCACTCTACGAGGGCTGCTCAACACACTCCGTCCCTTCAGCTTTTTATTCTCTTGCAGCGTTATTCACAGCGGATTCCAGAATGTGCGTTTTTTATGATTTTTAAACCTTCACACTATTTGACCGATCAGAAAAAAACTTGTTTGATGTAGCAGAGGAGAATGGTGAGTAAGGTGGCTAAAAATCATAGCGCTATGGGGGATCGTTTTTGCGAAAATTTAAATACAACCCAGACCGGACAGAAGTGGTCAAGAAGGTAGAAGACAGACAGACAGACAGACAGACAGACAGACAGACAGACAGACAGACAGACAGACAGACAGACAGACAGACAGACAGACAGACAGACAGACAGACAGACTAAACTAGACTAAGTGGGACACGTTAGGTCCCATTATCACATGGGAGGCCCCTGTATAATATTCCACCACTAAGTCTTAGCCCACAACTGCACATGATCGGTCCCACACAAACATCAGAATATGTCCCAGTCCCAGTCACACGGGAGTCCTGATCCCCCAATGCAACCCATTCCCCAATGCAATATTCCACCACTCACCCATTCCCCCAAAACAATACTCCAACACTCGGCCACAGCTCCTAAATGCACAGGCATGGCTCATTTCCCCTCATCCCCAGCACACCCTCCGCTCCTCTACATGTGTGGCGAAGGGGTATGGGGTGGGAGGGGAGGGGAGGAGAGGACGGGGGGGTGTGCATGGAGGTGGTGTAGGAGGAAGGGGGGTGCGGCATGTAGGTGGGAGGGGAGGGGTGTCTGCAGTCGGGAGGATGTGGGATGGGGGAGGAGGAATGGGGAGGGGGTGTGGGGAAGTGGGTGTTGGGGTGGGGTGGGGCGTGTGGGTGGGAGGGGAGGGGTGTCTGCAGTCGGGAGGATGTGGGATGGGGGAGCAGGAATGGGGAGGGGGTGTGGGGAAGTGGGTGTTGGGGTGGGGTGGGGCGTGTGGGTGGGAGGGGAGGGGTGTCTGCAGTCTGATTGGGGTGTGGGGTGGAAGCGGGTGGGGGGAGGATGTGGGAGGGGAGAGAAGGGTGTGCGTGGGGGGGCATGTGGGGAAGTTTGTGGGGGAGGCGTGTGGGAGGGGGAGGAGGGATGTGGGTGATGGGAGGGGATGTGGGTGGAGGGGGTGTGTATACATTGGGGTTGGATGGGGCAGGTCTTTGTGTGGGCGGAGGCGTTCTGGGGGGAGGAGGGTGTGTAGGGGAGGGATTTTGTGGGGTGAGGAGGTATGTGGGTGGTGGGGGGGTGTGTGGGCCGGCGTTTCAAGGGGGGAGGGGCTGTGTGTGGACAGCGGCATTGTGGAGGGAGGGGGGCAAGGGCGGAGGTGTGTGGGGGGACTGGGTGTGTGGAGGGGGTGGAGGGGGTGGCGGAGGTGTGGGGACCTGACAGTGAGGCGACCAACACAAGAGCGGGTCAGCGGGCGATGGATAACAGGACAGCGGGCGGTGGAGCTTACTCCTGTGTCAGCGCGAGTAACCTCAGTTGATCACTGCTGATGTTGTTGCAGCCCTGGTGGAGTGAGATCTGAAAACATCAGTGTTCACTCATGCACAAGCCAAAACCCATTTTAACCACCTGGAGATGGTCTATACTGATACCTTCTTATGAGGTTTTTTGTAACTAACAAACATTGCTCGTTCAGAGCCTTTAAGGCTCTAGGTGACCTAATGTACTGTTGTAGTTGTGTGACCACACACAACCAAAGGTCCATGGGGTATGCCATGAAAACTAGTTTGAGACCTGATGCCCCCGGTCTACTCTGCTAGTCTAAGTCATGAACATAAAATTTTATATTATTTGCAGATGTAACCATCCTGTCCAGTCGCGTTGAACCCAGAGCTATGAGCACAACCACAACCACCTAGTAAGAGATTTTGACCAAGGACAGGGATGTAGCTGGAGTCCACCGGCGAGGCAGCGTCAGCACGACATTAACATCCCATATCTCCGAGTACCTGGGCCTGTGGGATTTTGAGTTGAAGAAACCATTCATAACTCTGGATATCAATGGGTGAGACCCAACAGAGTGATGACCCGATCTCAGCAACAAGTATGACAACAAGGCACTTCTGGCACAATTTATAGCACTATAACTCCATCTCTTGTAAAAATATAGCTTTGAGAGGAATTCCAAGACATAGGGACATAGAAACATAGAAAATAGGTGCAGGTGGAGGCCATTCAAGCCCTTCAAGCCAGCACCGCCATTCATTGTAATCATGGCTGATCGTCCCCTATCAATAACACGTGCCTGCCTTCTCCCCATATCCCTTGAGTCCACTAGACCCTAGAGCTCTATCTAACTCTCTCTTAAATCCATCCAGTGACTTGGCCTCCACTGCCCTCTGTGGCAGGGAATTCCATAAATTCACAACTCTCTGGGTGAAAAAGTTTTTTCTCACCTCAGTATTAAATGACCTCCCCTTTATTCTAAGACTGTGGCCCCTGGTTCTGGACTCACCCAACATCGGGAACATTTTTCCTGCATCTAGCTTATCCAGTCCTTTTATAATTTTATATGTTTCTATAAGATCCGACATCCTTCTGTTATCTGTTATCCTAAGACATCTGTTATATGTGCCGTGTCGTACGATATGTTGGACTGTAAACAGAACACTTCCCATTTCTTGATATAGGAGATGTACTGTTTCTTGGTACTATCTCTGCAGGCCGCAGTGATTACATCCACCGTACAACCTGACAGTCCGAACCCCAGGAAATGTCCTCTCATGGTCTGCAAACCAACAAATTGATTCGCTCATGCCGTGGAAGGTTCTCCCCAGTCACTGAGTAAACGAGCAGATTTCTGCGTTTGGGAACAGCCATAAAAGGCTCTGTTTCAATCCCAGTATGAGTGGATCCATGGCTGTGTTGGCCAGTCAGGCACTATCAAAGCCTGAGGCAGAGTCTTGCTGGATCTTAAGTAAGCAACGACTGATATGGCAAAATGGGGAAAGACATAAAGAACATTCCTCCCCAGTGTAGCGAGAATGCATCCATCACCACTGCCCCTGAGTAGGGCTGCCATGCCACATATTTTTACAACCAGCCTAGATGCAAACAAATCGATATTTGGTGTTCCATCGAGCCACAATGTCATTAAATAGTTTGTGATCCAACATCCATTCTGTGTTGTCATTGATTTACGTGATAATACACCAGCGCCAAATGAGGTTAGGTAAACCATCACAGAATATTGACTTGATTGCACCCATGTGATTAATATATGCTACCATCGTAGTGTGTCAATTTGTAATTGAGCATGCAGATATGCATATTCGCACAATAAGCCTTTAACCCATAGAATGCCCCTAGTGTCTTTAGGTAGTTGATACCATATAATTGTTCGTCCATCATTGTGACTTTATAGCTTCGACTGGTAATAGCATAGGTCTGTTAACAATGACCTACATGGTACTTGAGAGCTTGCTCCTTTGTACAATGTAAGTTCTGATAATGCAAAGGCCCAAATTGAGCAGCTGAAAAAACAGCCACTATATTGCCAATTACACTGGCCAATTGATGAATAAACTACAGGATTGTTACAAGCTTCCATTAATTCTAATTTCTTGCCCCAGGGCAGAGTCACAGACAAGTTAAAGGTAAATCCCAATAATCTATAACTCTAGTTGGTATCAACTTAAATTTTACTGGATGGGTGAGAAACCCCAATTTCTCAAATATTAGTGTTGCGGCTGAAACAGCTAATTTAGCAAGATTCAACATTTTTAGAATATAATCCAGATAGGCCATAACAATATGTTTTTGAGCTCTGAGCAGCCCAAGCACTGGCTTGGTAATTTGGTAAATAACCTGGGAGCTGAAGTTAGCACATTTTGCAATGCTTTAACTGCTATCGTTGCCCATCCAGCAAAATTTCAAATACCTCCGGTGATCCCTGTGATGGAAACTGAATAGTATGCATCTTTGAGATCGATGCATGCCATAAAGTATCCTATGAAAATCAGTCGTTAGACAGTAACAAAGTTTTCCATTCTAAAAAGTCTATACTGCACATGTGAATGTGAGTTAATCAAGGGTGATCCGACATCCTCCATCTTTCTTTATGAAGGCGCAGGGTGTGGGCATCGAAACGGTGAAGCTATGCCCGTCGTGGGTGCTTTAATCAACCCGACAGCTTTAGCTTCCTCATCCAGATCTTTTACTTGTTTGGATATCTGCTTGTATACCCAAACCTTTTTGTTTGGAATGAATAAATGTCCAACTTGATGTATATTGTATGGGTGGCAATGAGTTAAAGGAAATTCAATTTGGAACCCTTGTATACTGTGTAGTATAAACTGATCTGATGTTATCTTTTCAGTTATAAACGGATCTGAAGTTATCCATCGTCAATCGTGCAAAAAAAATAAGTGTAATCTATTACCAACTTCTAACTGGTCCACACACCCCATGTTTCGGAAAGAACCAGACCCACCTACCTCCATGGTTACCGGTGGTCTTATGGTAAGCCCAAAGACCCCTAATGTGTGTTCTGTTTCCGTCCTCAGGTTCTATTTCCGTTCTTGATTTGGAGGATAGGACTGCTGGGGTGCGTGGATTGCACATTTTCCCTGAGGGCCGGCTTGGGCCTTGGTATGAAAGACCTCTGCCCAGAGAATCAGATTTGAAGCTGCCACCATCTTCAGTGAACCGCTTACTGCCAATGCAGGCGTAGGGGTGTTGTCGCCGAAACGCTGAGGCTTTTGCTCGTCATAGGTACCTTGACTAGTCCGACAGCTTTGCTTCCTCATCCGGGTTTTTTAGCTGTTTCGCTAGGTCTTCTTCAAGGAGAAGATTTGGCGGCTGGACATTGCTGGCCTCGCCATCCATAGTCTCCCCAGATAGCGCTATTCACTGCCGGCACTTTCAGGAATGCACAATTTATAGGTGTATGTTCCTGTAATGATGTGACATGAGGTCACTGATGCTTACCAAGCTTGTAACGTGAGGGGAAACTCTGCCCCCCCCCCCCCCCGGGTTTTCTGCCAAAGACTGGAAGCCAACTCTTCCTGCAGCGGCTCCTCCGTTTGCGAGGATATTGCAACCCTTGATCCCATGACAGACAATTCTTGAACCTCACGCGTGTACTCCAGTATGTTTCACGGACATACTTCTGAGTTTGGAGTCAGTCACACACTGACTCCTCGCACTCCCCTCCACAGAGAGGGAGATTTGTAAGCAGCCCTGAAACAGGTGCTGCTGCAGGTCCCCGACGAGACGTGCGCTGATATGGCCCCGTTCCACGGACCATATCAGGATGGAGCATCACCTCAGTGGGATGAATGCCCTGCGGATGCGTCCATGCTCCAACTGGGTAAAACATCCGAGGACGTACCCATGGTGGGGAACCCTCCTGGCCTGACATGTCCTAGTCCAGTCCTCTCAGACTCCGTTTGGCTGCACACCCTCTCGGGGCTGCCGGAGTCTGAAGTCGCTGACCGCACTGTCAGCAACTTGGGTAGCAAACACGACCGCTGCCGGCTACCAGCACTCCCGCGGTCCGTAGCCGGGTTTCCCCGTGGTTCGTAGCCGGGTTTCCCCGCGGTCTCCGTGGCCGGGTTTCTCCGCGGTCTCCGTGGCCGGGTTTCCCCGCGGCCTCCATAGCCGGGTTCCGTGAGCCGGATTTCCTCGCGGTCTCCGTAGCCGGGTTTCCCCGAGCCGGAATTCCCCGTGGTCTCCGTAGCCGGGTTTCCACGTGGCTCATCAGGATTTTGCCCCAGAATGTCATCCGGCAGGAACTCTGTAAAACAGCTTCCTGCAAGCAAAAAACACAACCTGAAAATAAGCTTGAAAACTTACCTACAGGGTTTGAAACTTACCGCTGGAGGAGCGACGCGCCTGCCAGCCAGTCGTGCGCCATGCGTTAGACGATAATGGACGCGCATGCGGGCTGGCGGGCTCTTCACGTAGTCACTCACGTGACTCCGAAGTAAAACAGTTATCCACCATTACTTTCTGGTACCTCCCATTCAGCCACTGTTGAATCCATCTTGCTACTCCACTATTAATACCCAACAATTGAACCTTCTTAACCAACCTTCCATGTGGAACTATGAGGGAGGAGCGGAAGGAGGTGAGGGAGGAGCGACATTCATGTGGTGAGTGTAAAAAACCCAGCGCGGGGCTTGTTTCAACAGAGGCCCAGGAACCGTTGGTGAGGGAGGAGGAACCAAAATCTGCAACGTTCCATTCGTGATCACACTTCAAATTAAGTGGGCTTGAGGAAGTCGCTGATTGGTCGAATGGACTAGAGGAAGCAGCTGATTGGCTTGTATCCCGGGTAAGGCTTTGTATTTTATCCAGGATAAGGGGGGAGAATGAGGGCCAGGGCAGCTACTGTTCTGGATGTCAGATGTGGGAGGTCATGGAGTCTGAGTGCCCTCCAGACGTCCACATCTGCGCCAGGTGCGTCGAGATGGGGCTCCTAAGGGACCATGTTAGGAACCTGGAGCAGCAACTCGATGACCTCTATCTGGTCAGGGAGAGCGAGGAGGTCATAGAGAGGAGTTATAGGGAGGTGGTCACTCCAAGACCATGGGAGGCAGACAACCGGGTCACAGTTGGGAAGGGCAATGGGCAGTGGCAGGGACTAGTGAGTACCCCGGTGGCTTTACACCTTGAAAATAAGTACTCATGTTTGAGTACTGTTGGGGGTGGCAGCCTTCCTGGGGGTAGCGACAACGGCCGGGCCTCCGGCACAAAGACCTGGCCCTGTTGCTCAGAAGGGTAAGGAAAAGAAGGGGAGGACAATAGTAATAGGGGACTCTATAGTCAGCGGGTCGGATAGGTGATTCTGTGGATGCAGTCAGGTGACTCGGATGGTAGTTTGCCTCCCTGGTGCCAGGGTCAGGGATGTGTCTGAACGTGTCCAAGATATCCTGAAATGGGAGGGAGAGGAGCCTGAGGTCGTGGTACATATAGGTACGAATGACATAGGTAGAAAAAGAGAAGAGGTCCTGAAAGGAGAATTTAGGGAGTTAGGTAGAGAGTTAAGGAGAAGGACCGCAAAGGTAACAATCTCAGGATTACTGCCTGTGTCACGCGACAGTGAGAGTAGGAATGGAGCAAGGTGGAGGATAAATTCGTGGCTGAGGGACTGGTGCAGTGGGTATGGATTCAAGTTTCTGGATCAATAGGAACTCTTTTGGGGAAGGTGAGACCTGTACAGAAAGGACGGGTTGCACTTGAACCCGAGGGGGACCAATATCCTGGTGGGGAGATTTGCAAAGGCTACTGGGGAGACTTTAAACTAGAACGGTTGGGGGGAGGGACTCAAATTGGGAAAGCTAGCAGTCAGTGTGTCAGGCAGGTGGCAGAGAAGGGTAGCACTCTGACACAAAATGTGGGGGAGAAAGAAGAAAAAGACAATAAACCGAGAATAACAGGGGGTGGGTTTCTTAAATGTGTATATTTTAATGCTAGGAGAATTGTAAGAAAGGTGAATTAACTTAGAGCATGGATTGACACCTGGAAGTATGATGTTGTGGCGATCAGTGAAACATGGTTGCAGGAGGGCTGTGATTGGAAACTAAATATTCCAGGATTTCGTTGCTTCAGGTGTGATAGAATTGGAGGGGCAAGAGATGGTGGTGTTGCATTGCTTATCAGGGAAGATATTACAGCAGTGCTTTGGCAGGATAGATTAGAGGGCTCGTCTAAGGAGACTATTTGGGTGGAACTGAGAAATGGGTAAGGGGTAGCAACACTTATAGGGGTGTATTATAGACTGCCAAATGGGGAACGAGAATTGGAAGAGCAAATATGTAAGGAGATTGCAGATATTAGTAGTAAGCACAAGGTAGTGATTGTGGGAAATTTCAATTTTCCACACATAGACTGGGAAACACATTCTGTAAATGGGCTGGATGGATTGGAGTTTGTAAAATGTGTGCAGAATAGTTTTTTGCAGCAATACATAGAAGTACCTACTAGAGAAGGGGCAGTGCTGGACCTCCTGTTAGGAAATGAGACGGGTCAGGTGGCAGAGGTATGCGTTGGGGAACAGTTCGGGACCAGTGATCACAATACCATTAGTTTCAATATAATTATGGAGAGGGTCAGAACTGGACCTAGGGTTGAGATTTTTGATTGGAGAAAGGCTAACTTTGAGGAGATGTGAAAGGATTTAAAAGGAGTAAATTGGGTCAGTTTGTTTTATGGGAAAGATGTGGAAGAGAAATGGAGGACATTTAAAGGTGAAATTTTAAGAGTACAGAATCTTTATCTCTCTGTTCGGTTGAAAGGAAATAGTAAAAATTGGAAAGAGTTATGTTTTTCAAGGGAAATTGGACACTTGGTTCGGAAAAAGAGAGAGATCTACAATAATTATAGGCAGCATGGAGTAAATGAGGTGCTTGAGGAGTATAAAGAATGTAAAAAGAATCTTAAGAAAGAAATTAGAAAAGTTAAAAGAAGATATGAGGTTGCTTTGGCAAGTAAGGTGAAAGTAAATCCAAAGGGTTTCTACAGATATATTAATAGCAAAAGGATAACGAGGGATAAAATTGGTCCTTTAGAGAGTCAGAGTGGGCAGCTATCTGCAGAGCCAAAAGAGATGGGGGAGATATTGAGCAATTTCTTTTCTTCGGTATTCACCAAGGAGAAGGATATTGGATTATGTGAGGTAAGGGAAACAAGTAGAGTAGCTATGGAAACTATGAGATTCAAAGAAGAGGAAGTACTGACACTTTTGAGAAATATAAAAGTGGATAAGTCTCCAGGTCCGGACAGGATATTCCCTAGGACATTGAGGGAAGTTAGTGTAGAAATAGCAGGGGCTATGACAGAAATATTTCAAATGTCATTAGAAATGGGAAAAGTGCCGGAGGATTGGCGTACTGGCATGTTGTTCCATTGTTTAAAAAGGTGTCTAAGAGTAAACCTAGCAATTATAGACCTGTTAGTTTGATGTCAGTGGTGGGAAAATTAATGGAAAGGATACTTAGAGATAATATATAAAAGCATCTGGATAAACAGGGTCTGATTAGGAACAGTCAACATGGATTTAGAATAGAATAGAATAGAATAGAATAGCCTTTTATTGTCCCTAGGCCTCAGCGCAGACGGAGGCAGAGAAGGGGAATACGACAAAAAAGTCGCATTCCCCCGCAGGGAGAGACAGCAAGCCCCGTTTCAACCCACCCCCCCCAAAACACAAACTAAAAACCAAAACTAGACTAACCAAAACGAAAATAAACAACCCAAAAAACACAAAACAAACAGGACTGCCGGAGAGCTGCTGCAGCCAGAGCCGCGCCGCCACTAGGGACAGATTATTGTCAGATTTGTGCCTGGAAGGTCATGTTTGACTAATCTTCTTGAATTTTTTGAAGAGGTTACTCGGGAAATTGATGAGGGTAAAGCAGTGGATGTTGTATATATGGACTTCAGTAAGGCCTTTGACAAGGTTCCTCATGGAAGGTTGGTTAAGAAGGTTCAATGGTTGGGTATTAATGGTGGAGTAGCAAGATGGATTCAACAGTGCCTGAATGGGAGATGCCAGAGAGTAATAATAATAAATAATAATAATGCATTTTATTTGCAGGTGCCTTTCTGGACACCCAAGGACACATTACAGGACAGAAAATCACAATACATTTATCAATATTAAAATCAAGTTGATTAAAAAAGAAGAAAAAAAAAAAGAAGAAAAAAAAAAATACACAAAACATTTTAAGTCATTAAAATCAGGGTGAACATGGTGGAAATTATGTTGGGTATGCTAATCTAAACAGGTGTGTTTTGAGTTGTGATTTGAATTGATCAATAGTGTCCAGGTGACGGATGGGAGGTGGGAGAGTGTTCTCGAGACGTGGGGCAGAGCAGCTGAAGGCTCTGGCACCCATGGTGCTGAGTCTAAATGTGGGGACAGTTAAAATTGCAGCTGAGGAGGAATGGAGTGACCGGGAAGGAGTGTATGGTAGCAGCAGGTCAGAGAGGTATTGGGGATCAAGGTGGTGTAGGGCTTTGAAGGTCAGCAGTAAAATCTTGTAGTTAATCCGGTGGTGCACAGGGAGCCAGTGGAGCAGAGTGAGGATGGGTTTGATGTGGTCTGATGATCTGGTGCGGGTGATGATCCGGGCTGCAGAGTTCTGAATGCATTGGAGGCGATGAAGAAGTTTATTGGAGGTGCAAGTGAGGAGGGCGTTGCAGTTATCGATGCGGGATGTGACCAGAGAGTCGATGAGGACTTTTGTATTGTCTTTGGAGAGGGAGGGGCGGAGTCTGGAGATGTTGCGGAGATGAAAGTATGCAGAGCGTGTGATATTGCTGATGTGGGGGCCAAAGGAAAGTGTACTGTCCAGCAGGTGAACAGAGTAATGGTGGATGGTTGTTTGTCAGGTTGGAGGCCAGTGACTAGTGGGGTGCCACAGGGATCTGTGTTGGGTCCACTGTTGTTTGTCATGTACATCAATGATCTGGTTGATGGTGTGGTAAATTGGATTAGTAAGTATGCAGATGATACTAAGATAGGTGGGGTTGTGGATAATGAAGTAGAATTTCAAAGTCTACAGAGAGATTTATGCCAGTTGGAAGAGTGGGCTGAAAGATGGCAGATGGAGTTTAATGCTGATAAGTGTGAGGTGCTACATCTTGGCAGGACAAATCAAAATAGGACGTACATGGTAAATGGTAGGGAATCGAAGAATGCAGGTGAACAGAGGGATCTGGGAATAACTGTGCACAGTTCCCTGAAAGTGGAATCTCATGTAGATAGGGTGGTAAAGAAAGCTTTTGGTGTGCTGGCCTTTATAAATCGAGCATTGAGTATAGAAGTTGGGATGTAATGTTAAAATTGTACAAGGCATTGGTGAGGCCAATTCTGGAGTATGGTGTACAATTTTGGTCGCTTAATTATAGGAAGGATGTCAACAAAATAGAGAGAGTACATAGGAGATTTACTAAAATATTGCCTGGGTTTCAGCAACTAAGTTACAGAGAAAGGTTGAACATGTTAGGGCTTTATTCTTTGGAGCGCAGAAGGTTAAGGGGGGACTTGATAGAGGTCTTTAAAATGATGAGAGGGATAGACAGAGTTGACGTGGATAAGCTTTTCCCACTGAGAGTAGGGAAGATTCAAACAAGGGGACATGACTTGAGAATTAAGGGACAGAGGTTTAGGGGTAACATGAGGGGGGAACTTCTTTACTCAGAGAGTGGTGGCTGTGTGGAATGAGCTTCCAGTGAAGGTGGTGGAGGCAGGTTCATTTTAATCATTTAAAAATAAATTGGATAGTTATATGGACGGGAAAGGAATGGAGGGTTATGGTCTGAGCGCAGGTATAAGGTACTAGGGGAGAATACGTGTCCGGCACGGACTAGAAGGGTCGAGATGGCCTGTTTCCGTGCTGTAATTGTTATATGGTTATATGGTTATGATGAGGCCTCAGGGACAACATTTCCCATTCAACGTGTAGTCCGTATCTGGAATGAGCTGCTAGAGGAAGCTACAGAAGCAGATGCAATTACAACATCCAAAACAAATTTGGACAAATATACTGATAGGAACTGTTTAAAGTACTATGGGCTAAATGCAGGCAAATAGCCAGAGGGTGGTGAATCTGTGGAATTCATTGCCACAGATGGCTGTGGAGATCACGTCTCTGGGTTTCTAAAGCGGAGATTGACAGGTTCTGACAAGGTGCCAAAGGATACAGGATGAAGCAGGAGAATGGGATTGAAAGGGAAAGATACATCAGCCATAATTGAATGATGGAGTGGACACGATGGGCCGAATGGACTGATTCTGCTACTATGACAAGAAGTAAGGCTATCCCAGAATGCTGCATCGGTCAGCATGGAAATGAAAGCAGAGGGGCATGTTTCCATGTTGTACAGTTCTATGACTGTGAGAAACAGTAATGTTTCAACTCAAAGATCCTTTGTCAGAATTTTGTGGGAAAGAGAGAAGACAAGGAGACATTGGGGTGGTGCAGCATGTGGAGCCGCAGACATCATAGACCAGGGATCAATCCTGACCTCGGATGCTGTCTGTGTGGAGTTTGCACATTTTCTGTGTGACGCGTGGTCCTGGTGCTCCACCCATATAGAAACATAGAAAATAGGTGCAGGAGGCCATTCGGCCCTTCGAGCCAGCACCGCCATTCATTGTGATCAGGGCTGATCGGCCCCTATCAATAACCCGTGCCTGCCTTCTCCCCATATCCCTTGAATCCACTAGCCCCTAGAGCTCTATCTAACTATCTCTTAAATCCATCCAGTGACTTGGCCTCCACTGCCCTCTGTGGCAGGGAATTCCATAAATTCACAACTCTCTGGGTGAAAAAGTTTTTTCTCACCTCACTCTTAAATGACCTCCCCTTTATTCTAAGACTGTGGCCCCTGGTTCTGGACTCGCCCAACATTGGGAACATTTTTCCTGCATCTAGCTTGTCCAGGCCTTTTATAATTTTATATGTTTCTATAAGATCTCCCCTCATCCTTCTAAACTCCAGTGAATACAAGCCTAGTCTTTTCAATCTTTCCTCATATGACAGTCCCGCCATCCCAGGGATCAATCTTGTGAACCTACGCTGCACTGCCTCAATCATAAGGATGTCCTTCCTCAAATTAGGAGACCAAAACTGTCCACAATACTCTAGATGTGGTCTCACCAGAGCTTTATACAACTGCATAAGAATATCCCAAAGACAGGCGGGCATGTTGGTTAATTGGCCTTTGTAGATTGCCGCATGTTTGTAGGGAGTGGATGAGAAAGGTGGGTAACATGGAACTAGTGTGAACATGGTTGACGTGGACTCTGTGGCTGAGTTTCCAAGCTGTATCTTTAAACTAAACTCAACTACTCTAGCCTGTTCTGGAGATGTGAATCCACTGCATTCACTTGTGGGCAGGGGTTGGTTCCATGGGTCTGAATGGAAGTGAGTTGCCCTGTTGTAGCAGAAAATAATTGCCCTGGTTTGTGGAGATGGGGGACACACCAGGATGAGGGGAATTTCATGGTTTGAAGGGGTCAGAATCATTGGAATGAGCTGAAGGGACTGAGAGGAAAGCACTTTCCCCTCGTTTGAGGGAATGAAGTACAGGATTTAGAAACATAGAAACATAGAAATTAGGTGCAGGAGTAGGCCATTCGGCCCTTCGAGCCTGCACCGCCATTCAATATGATCATGGCTGATCATCCAACTCAGTATCCCGTACCTGCCTTCTCTCCATACCCTCTGATCCCCTTAGCCACAAGGGCCACATCTAACTCCCTCTTAAATATAGCCAATGAACTGGCCTCGACTACCCTCTGTGGCAGGGAGTTCCAGAGATTCACCACTGTGTGAAAAAAATTCTTCTCATCTCGGTTTTAAAGGATTTCCCCCTTATCCTTAAGCTGTGACCCCTTGTCCTGGACTTCCCCAACATCGGGAGCAATCTTCCTGCATCTAGCCTGTCCAACCCCTTAAGAATTTTGTAAGTTTCTATAAGATCCCCTCTCAATCTCCTAAATTCTAGAGAGTATAAACCAAGTCTATCCAGTCTTTCTTCATAAGACAGTCCTGACATCCCAGGAATCAGTCTGGTGAACCTTCTCTGCACTCCCTCTATGGCAATAATGTCCTTCCTCAGATTTGGAGACCAAAACTGTACGCAATACTCCAGGTGTGGTCTCACCAAGACCCTGTACAACTGCAGTAGAACCTCCCTGCTCCTATACTTAAATCCTTTTGCCATGAAAGCTAACATACCATTCGCTTTCTTCACTGCCTGCTGCACCTGCATGCCCACTTTCAATGACTGGTGTACCATGACACCCAGGTCTCGCTGCATCTCCCCTTTTCCTAGTCGGCCACCATTTAGATAATAGTCTGATTTCCTGTTTTTGCCACCAAAATGGATAACATCACATTTATCCACATTATACTGCATCTGCCAAATATTTACCCACTCACCCAGCCTATCCAAGTCACCTTGCAGTCTCCTAGCATCCTCCTCACAGCTAACACTGCCCCCCAGCTTAGTGTCATCCGCAAACTTGGAGATATTGCCTTCAATTCCCTCATCCAGATCATTAATATATATTGTAAATAGCTGGGGTCCCAGCACTGAGCCTTGCGGTACCCCACTAGTCACTGCCTGCCATTGTGAAAAGGACCCGTTTACTCCTACTCTTTGCTTCCTGTTTGCCAGCCAGTTCTCTATCCACATCAATACTGAACCCCCAATGCCGTGTGCTTTACGTTTGTAAACTAATCTCTTATGTGGGACCTTGTCGAAAGCCTTCTGGAAGTCCAGATACACCACATCCACTGGTTCTCCCCTATCCACGCTACTAGTTACATCCTCGAAAAATTCTATAAGATTCGTCAGACATGATTTACCTTTTGTAAATCCATGCTGACTTTGTCCAATGATTTCACCACTTTCCAAATGTGCTGCTATCCCATCTTTAATAACTGACTCTAGCAGTTTCCCCACTACCGATGTTAGACTAACTGGTCTGTAATTCCCCGTTTTCTCTCTCCCTCCCTTCTTAAAAAGTGGGGTTACGTTTGCTACCCGCCAATCCTCAGGAACTACTCCAGAATCTAAAGAGTTTTGAAAGATTATTACTAATGCATCCACTATTTCTGGAGCTACTTCCTTAAGTACTCTGGGATGCAGCCTATCTGGCCCTGGGGATTTATCGGCCTTTAATCCATTCAATTTACCCAACACCACTTTCCGGCTAACCTGGATTTCACTCAATTCCTCCAACTCCTTTGACCCGCGGTCCCCTGCTATTTCCGGCATATTATTTATGTCTTCCTTAGTGAAGGCGGAACCAAAGTAGTTATTCAATTGGTCCGCCATATCCTTGTTCCCCATGATCAACTCACCTGTTTCTGACTGCAAGGGACCTACATTTGTTTTAACTAATCTCTTTCTTTTCACATATCTATAAAAACTTTTGCAGTCAGTTTTTATGTTCACTGCCAGTTTTCTTTCATAATCTATTGTTCCTTTCCTAATTAAGCCCTTTGTCCTCCTCTGCTGGTCTGAATTTCTCCCAGTATGCTGCTTTTTCTGGCTAATTTGTACGCATCATCCTTCGCTTTGATACTATCCCTGATTTCCCTTGTTATCCACGGATGCACTACCTTCCCTGATTTATTCTTTTGCCAAACTGGGATGAACAATTTTTGTAGTTGATTCATGCAGTCTTTAAATGTCTTCCATTGCATATCCACCGTCAACCCTTTTAGAATTAATTGCCAGTCAATCTTGGCCAATTCACGTCTCATACCCTCAAAGTTACCTTTCTTTAAGTTCAGAACCATTGTTTCTGAATTAACAATGTCACTCTCCATCCTAATGAAGAACTCAACCATATTATGGTCACTCTTGCCCAAGGGGGCACGTACAACAAGACTGCTAACTAACCCTTCCTCATTACTCAATACCCAGTCTAAAATAGCCTGCTCTCTCGTTGGTTCCTCTACATGTTGATTTAGATAACTATCCCGCATACATTCCAAAAAATCCTCTTCCTCAGCACCCCTGCCAATTTGATTCACCCAATCTATATGTAGATTGAAGTCACCCATTATAACGGTTTTGCCTTTGTCGCACGCATTTCTAATTTCCTGTTTGATACCATCTCCAACTTCACTACTACTGTTAGGTGGCCTGTACACAACACCCACCAGCGTTTCCTGCCCCTTAGTGTTTCGCAGCTCTACCCATACCGATTCCACATCCTGCAAACTAATGTCCTTCCTTTCCATTGCGTTAATCTCCTCTCTAATCAGCAACGCTACCCCACCTCCTTTTCCTTTCTCTCTATCCCTCCTGAATATTGAATATCCCTGGATGTTCAGCTCCCAGCCTTGGTCACCCTGGAGCCATGTCTCCGTGATCCCAACTATATCATAGTCATTAATAGCTATCTGCACATTCAACTCATCCACCTTATTACGAATGCTCCTTGCATTGAGACACAAAGCCTTCAGGCTTGTTTTTACAACACTCTTACCCCTTATACAATTTTGTTGAAAAGTGGCCCTTTTTGATTTTTGCCCTGGATTTTCCGGCCTGCCACTTTTACTTTTCACCTTGCTACCTATTGCTTCTACCCTCATTTTACACCCCTCTGTCTCTACGCTCACACATTTAAGAAACCCTTTCCCTTTAACTCCATCCTCCACTAGCCCATTCGACACCCCACCCCCCTTATTCAGTTTAAAACCACCCGTGTAGCAGTGGCAAACCTGCCTGCCAGAATGCTGGTCCCACACCTGTTAAGATGCAATCCGTCCCTTTTGTACAGTTCCCCCTTACCCCAAAACAGATCCCAGTGATCTAAGAATCTAAATCCCTGCCCCGTGCACCAGTTCCTCAGCCACACGTTCAGGTCCCGTATCTCCCTGTTCCTGCTCTCGCCAGCACGAGGAACTGGAAGCAAACCGGAGATAACAACCCTGGAGGTCCTGCTTTTCAGCATTTTTCCGAGCTCTCTAAAGTCACGCTGCAGAATATTCATCCCCTTCTTTCCGACATCGTTTGTGCCGACATGCACTACCACTTCCGGATGTTCACCTTCGCCCTTGAGGATTTTCTGCACTCTGTCCGTGACATCCTGGATCCTGGCACCAGGAAGGCAGCACACCATCCTCGCATCCCGTCTGTTGCCGCAGAAACCCCTGTCCGTACCTCTCACAATGGAGTCTCCCACTACAATGGCGTTGCCTGCCTTAGGCCTTTTTGGTTTTGGCTCAACAGCCCTATTCGCATCACAAGCCAGTCCGCCGCCCAGTGTAAACACCTCTTCTGTCCCGACAGCTTCTAAGTGGGTGAACCTGTTCACAAGAGGTACAACACCCGGGGACGTTGGCATTCCATGCTTCCCTCCCGTTCTCACTGTCTCCCACCTTCTCTCTTCCAGTACCTTAGGTGTAACAATCGTACTGTAGGACTTGTCGAGGAACGACTCCGTTTCTCGGACGAACCGGAGGTCATCCACTTGCTTCTCCAGTTCCCCAACACGGCCCTTCAGGAGCTCTACCTGGATGCACTTCTCGCATTTGTAGCAGCCAGAGGCACCGGCGGTGTCCTTGACCTCCCACATACTGCAAGCATCGCACTGAATCAGCTTGCCTGACATCTCCTTCTTTCGTCTCCTCGCCGAAGACTCTCGAGCCAAAGACTCACACTTTTCTCACAGGGCACTTCCCTCACAAGGCCGCTCACTCACTGCCGCTCGCTAAGGGCAGTCTTGCTTAAATTGACTGATAAATTGCCTGATTTACCAATTTACAAACCAAATTCCTCAGTTTTCAACTGTTTTCCCAGCACTGAAACTGTTTTCACTTCTCTCCTCCCACTTGGGCTAGAGCCAATCAGTCGTATCTCTTGCTAGTCTCCTGCTGCTGTTGTTGCTCCCAAATCTACAGCAGTTCTGATTTTGAAGAGGAGATCTCTTCAGGGGGAGAGGGTGTAGGATTTCCCTGTGGGGTGGGGTGGGAATACCCGTGGCTGGTGGGGAGCGGTGGACGGTGACATTTCCTAGTTTGTGAGGAATGGGACGTCTGATTTGGAAGGAAGGAATGGAATTCACACCATGTTTGTGGGGGGCTTGTTCCTAGTTTAAGGGAACAAATCTTCTGGAGTTAAGCCATAGATTCTGTGGGTGATGAGGGGAGGGGTTTTCTGCTGTTCTGCTCTGGGCCACGATCCTCACGCAGTGCGATCCCACCCTGGTTCTTCACCGCTACACCTGTCCCCTTCCACTGGTCCACAGGTGCATCAGATGCTGAGAGAGCAATTCCCCTGCAAGTACTTCCTGCCCAAGGACATTGGTCAACAGACCAGGAAACGCAGCAAGATAGAAGGGAATTGAACGGGAAGATCGTGGATTGTGATCATCTGATGAATTACAGGATGGTGGTGGGAGGAATGTATCTCTATTTTACTTCATCAGATATTATGTTCATTCATTTCTGTTTTGGTGAGTGGTGGTGGGGAAGCCAAGAGAAAAATGTCAATGTTTTCTGAATGAGTGTCCATCTGATAGTTATTCTGTAATCTCTGGATGTGACTGAATCACAGTATTCTGTATTTCTGTCAATTACAGCTTTGATAATTTCTCAATGAGTTGATTTAATGTAATAATGCAATAATGTGTTTAATTCAAGCAGCAATATTATTTCTCTATGCCATTACATCTAAAGGTAGTCTTATAATCAAGAATGTCTTTCTATTTTATTTTAACTAATATTACACACTATGTAACTAAAAGAAATGTAACAAAAAAATAAATGCAAAAATATTCCCAACAAACTAATTTAAAGAAATTATTGACTCACAACTTGGTGTTGCTGTTGAAAGTGAGGACGGCAATCTTGGTTTACAGGATAATATTTGGTCAATAAAATGGCCAGAGTGATTGGAGTTTAATCCTAATTCATGCGGTATGATGCACTTTGTTTAGGGTTTGTTATCGTCACATCTGCTGAGGTACAGTGAAAAGCTTTGGGTTGCCTGCTATCTGATCAAATCACTTAGTATAATACAAGGATGCAAATCATTTACTGGTATATTACTTATTACTATATATGGAATACTATAATACCTATACTCTACATCAATATATATATACACACACACACACACATATATATATATATATATATATATATATATATAGATATATATATATACACACACCATACATAAACATATATGCCTATATATGTATATATATGTATATATATATATGTATATAGATATGATATATGTGTTTATATACATGTATATATGTGTATATATATATATATATGTGTGTATATATATATATATATATATATATGTATATATATATATATATATGTGTGTATATATATATATACATATATATATACACTAGACCAAGGAGGACCCGTTGGGTCCCGTCCCCTCAATGCACGATTAGGGGGGGGGGGCGGGATGCGGCATCATACACACACATTAACCACCCTAGCCCACACACACACACACTAATCCCCCCTTGATATTATATCATTAATTTGCTCCTGTTCCCCCATTCCCCACCCTATCCACTCACGCATAGTCCCCAAGAGCGCTGGAGCGGCTAGAGAGGGAGAGGGGTGGAGGGTAGAGAGGGAGGTAAAGGGGGAGGGGTTAGAAAGGGAGGGGAGGGGGTAGAGGGATGGGGAGGTCATTGAGAGGGAAGGGGAGGGGGGTTGGAATAACCCAGGGGCTGAATAACCCGGGGGGGAGTGTGGATAATCGGGGGGGGGGGGGGTGGCAGTGGAGGGGTGACGTCACTCGAAGCAGGTGAAAGATTCAGTGTGTGAGACGGCTTCGAGTAGAGCCATTGTGACGTCATCAGTGAAAGCTGGTCGTTTTAAATTCAATGTCTTTTGACGTTTTTAATCTATACTCAGTAATAAGTCGAGAAATATAGCATGAGGGGGGTTAGAGAGGGAGAGGGTGAGGGGGAAGTGGGGGTGGGTGTGTAGAGAGGGAGGGGGCACAGAGGGAGGGGGTCAGAGAGGGAGTGCAGAGAGGGAGGGGGTAAAGATGATGGGGGGCAGAGAAAGAGGGGGTAGAATGGGAGGGGATAGAGAGGGAGAGGGTAGGGAGGGAGGGCATACAGACAGAGGGGAGGGGGTAGAGAATGAGGGAAGGGGTATAGTGGGCGGGGGAGGGGCTAGAGAGGAAAAGGGAGGGGGTAGAGGGGGAGGGCGGGTGTTGGCTACCTTTTTGAGGCAGCGGGGGGGGGGTGGGGGATGAGAGGGGCGTGAATAAACTGGGGGAGTGTGAATTATCTGGGGGAAGTGAATAGCCCGGGTGGAGGGGAGTGTGACTAACCGGGGGGAGGGGGGGGGGGAGCGAGATGTCACTCAAAACACGTGGAATATTCTGTGTGTGAGACTGCTCCGAGCAGAACCATTGTGGCGTCATCAGCGAAAGATGGACGTTTTAAATTCAAAGTCTTTTGACGTTTTTAAACTTTAGTCAGTAATAAGTCGAGAAATAAAGCATGAAATGATCAGATAAGGTGTTCCCTGCATCGACGGGAAATATGTCACCAGTATATTTTTAAATGTTATCGTTACCTGGTAGTTTTTTTACCAAGATGCAAAGACACCTACATATACACATATGTACACACACGTACAAGATCAGAGTCTTAATAAGTATAGGGGGGTTGCACGTAAGGTCACTGGGTCATAGGGCTTGACGCACGGAGCCACTCAATCCATCTGGAGGACATCCGTAACATCCGGTATATGTTTAATGCTAGACACGCATACTTTCCTACCTGTTAAAAACCGTCAAAATGTTGATTTTTTTGCGCTGAAAAAATTTGTGAAAGTTGGGGTAAGTGTGAGAGACATGTACCCAACTTTAGAATTCCAAACGTGAAGCGAAATGAAGGTAAAGAGAAGCGAGAGCTGAAGGGACAACAGTTGCTAAAGTGTTTGGTAAACATTGGCTGTGCAGATATCTGAATTGAAAATTTTGGGAATTATCGCGTTTGCTCTCTGCATCAACAGTAAGGCATTATTTGTGTTTTTTTCTTGATTCCTTGGGTATCTAAAGTCTCAGAAGTGATAAATCTGGCTGTAAATTTTTCTTCAGATGCGTTTTCATTTTGTATGTAAAAACCTACTTGAGAACCATGGGCGATTTAAAACATTTACAGCCAGATTTATCACTTCTGAAACTTTTTAGGTGCCAAAGGAATCAAGAAAAAACACAAATAATGCCTTAGTTGATGAAATGCAGTGAGCAAATGGCCAATGTCCGCTAAGCACTCAGGCTGTTGTTGTCCCTGCAGCTCTCACTTTTATCTATCGTCATTTCTCCTCACTTTTGGAATTCTGAAGTCGGCTAAATGTCTCTCATGCTTATCTTGATTTACTGCACCAAAATTTACAATTTCGGCGGGTTTTAACGGGCCCGCTATGCTGGAAACAATGGTAAGTGCTTACCTGCGGTGCAATCGCATGTACTCCACTTGGAGTGGGTAGCAACAGTATGGGTCATGGGTCGTGACCCGACTGCCGTGAAACCTCCCTATACTAGACTAAGTGGGTCAGTTAGGTCCCAGTCACACGAGAGGGCTGGTACACCAATGCAACCCATTCCCCAACGCAGGGCTCGAAATTAACGGTTGCCCGGGTGCCACTGACCACTCAAAGCGCCGCCGGGCAACCTAAACACCTAATCATTTTGCCCGGCTTGGCAACCAGATACTGGTTTGTACCGAAGATAGACACAAAAACTGTAGTAACTCCGCGGGTCAGGCAGCATTCTCTGGAGAAAAGGAATTTTGTGTCGGCGGTGACGGCTGTATTGTGTGGGAAAGATACTAGGTGCGGGGTGAGGAAGGGTCGCAGCGAATGATGGGCCCCGAACAGCAGCAGCAGCGGGCCGCGATAGCGGCTCCATCAACCTCCTCCTCCCGCACCCCGGCCGCCCTGATAAGAGCCTCTGCTTGCAAACTTGCTAACCGGCGTACTTTCAATACAAACCCTCCCGCACGCCGTGGCCGGAGTCCCCCAATCTATTCATCCTGCGCTGATCACCCTATCCACCTCGCATTGATTCTCCTGCCACCCCCCGCCCCCATCCATCCAACATTGGTTCCCCAATTCACCCATACTTACCCCTTTCCCATCCATCCTGCACTTCTCCTCCATCCATCCTGTACTGATTCCCCCATCCATCCTGTACTAATCCACACATTCATCCCGTACTGACCCACCCTCCATTTACCCTGCACCTTCCCCTCATTCATCCTGTAGTGATCTCCCATTCATCCTGCACAAACCCTCCGATCCACACTGCACTGACACCCCACCCCCATTCCTCCTGCGCTGATCCCCACCCCCCCCCCCCATCCATCCTGTACTGATCCTCCAATTCAAGAAGAATGGGGGGGAACAGTCTGAAGAAGGGTCTCGACCCGAAACGTTGCCTATTTCCTTCGCTCCATAGATGCTGCCTCACCCGCTGAGTTTCTCCAGCACTTTTGTCTACCTCCATCCATCCCGTACTGAATCCCCTCATTCAACACCACTGACATCCCCTGTGCTCTCCCCTCACAATTTTACCTACTCCAAACAACACGTACTAATTCACCTGCCTCTATCCATCCATACTGCACCGACTGTCTTCTAACCCCCCCCCCCCCCCCCCCCCCCCCCCCCCACACCATCTATCCACCCCGCACTGATTCACACACACCCCCTCCCTGACCCTATTTTCCTGGGAATGTCTTCAGAGCGGACATTGACTATGTTTGATAATGGAATGCAATCAAATGTGTTTTAATTCCCAATGTTATTATTTGTTTTAATCCATAAAGGTGAATAAGTTGAACATAGTGAATAAGTTGAACAGTTAAAATCCGCAGTGTTCGATTGTCACTGCTACCGTTGACACGTTATTACAGCATTCTTTTTGAAGGCAAATCAATGCTCTTAATATGGAGTATTAACTCCTTCTACACCAGATTTGAAAAGGGACAACAGCACCCAGCTAGAATCAATCGTCTCCACACTCAGACCTGATGACTCCGGCCTCAACATCAACACATCAGAGGTGGTGAGAGCCCTCAAAAGGACTAAAGCAACTGGCTCGATGATGGATCCATTGCAGTTTGCTTACCAGGCTGGCAGGGGTGTCGATGACGCAAAAATATTCATCTTAAACACCATCCATAAGCATCTGGAAATCCCCAAGACCACAGCCAGACTTTTGTTTGCAGACTTCTCATCAACATTCAACACCATGCAGCCACATATTTTGGCTGAGAAGCTCATCACCCGCTTCCACCTCAATCATCAACTCACTCTGTGGATGATAGACTTCCTCACCAACAGATCACAGAGGGTTGGTGAACCACACCTTGTCCGACACCCTCTTCACCTTCACTGGCTCTCCACAAGGCTGTGTCCTCTCCCCACTTCTCTTCATTCTCTACACTGATGACTGCAGATCCACCCAGCCAAACTGTCCTCCTGTCTCTGCTTCCCAGCCATACACAACATCACAGCTCAGCCCTGCAGGACTTTATAGTATGGTGTGAAAAGTCTTGTCTTGAGCTAAATATAAGCAAAACCAAGGACATGATTGTGACCTTTTCCCCCAACAGAGACAGATGGCTGAGGCAGCCACCACTATCATCCAGCCAGGAGCCAGTGGAGATAGTGGAGGTATACAAATACCTGGGAACAGCCTTCGACAACCTGCTAAGGTTTTCCTCTAACACAGAGGAAATCCTTAAAAAGTGCCATCAGAGACAGTACTTACTCAGGAAGCTGAAAGTCATTTGGGATTAACAAAGACATTCTCATCACATTCTACTACGCATTCATTGCAAATGTAATAACCTTCTCTTTCACTAGCTGGTTCCACTCCATCACCCTGCAAAACAGAAACCGCCTGTTGAATGTGGTCAAGGTCTGCTCAAAAATCATTGAGCAGGCCGTCCGAACTCTCACTGCCCTATGCGATCAACAGTCTGTAAAGTTAACACGCAGGATTCTTCAGGACCCCCTCTCACATCCTGTTTCCTGAGTTTGAGTGGCTCCCCTCAGGACGCAGACTCCGCTGTCCGGGTTGCCGGACACAGAGGAGGAAGGCAACCTTCATCCCCAGGGCTGTCCAGCTTCTCAATGCTGATCACTGACTCATGAACATATGAAATGAAATAACCTTTTATATGCACTTTTTAATTGAAGCACTAAGGAAGCACTTTAAAAACTATTACTATGTGTTGAATGTTGATGTGCGGTGTGTGTTGTGTGATTGTGCAGTGTGTCTGTGAAATGCGTGTGTTGGTTGATTGTGCAGTATGCGTGCTGCTTATGTGTGTTGATTGTGTCCCTCTTTTTTTTTAAAAGCTACTGTAATGCGCCTTTTTAAATTGCCTCTCGGGGATGAATAAAGTGCTTTAAATTGAATTGAATTGAATTGTATAGGTACTGTAGTTATTTAATGAGCAACATTCACAACTATACTTTTGCATATATGTTACCATGGACCAGGATTTATTGACACAGGTTGATCATACGCTGAATAATCCAACCACATTTTGTTTGGCAGTGGAAAGTACTAATAGAAATTGCATTAATTGCAATGTGTAAAAAGAGCTGAGATACTGTCTTATAATATTGCTGCGTCATTGTGGGATATATCATGTCTTGATTGGTGAATATGTTTAGTTTGTGACTATATTTGAAGCAGAAATAATATGTGAATACTTCATTGAGTATAATTCCAACTGGTAACTACGCACTTTGTCCGAGCACATTATCGAACGCGTCATGCAAACCGTCTTAAATGACCATCTAAACTGTCATTTGGCAACCTAAAAAGCTGCCAAGGTTACCCGACTGGCAACAGGGAAAAAAGATTAAGTGAGAGCCTGCAACGCAATATTCCAACACTCACCCATAGCCCCTAACTGCCCCTCTAAAGCGGCCTTTTCACGGGAGCGACTTGACGCAAGAGTTAACCGGAGTTTAACATCGTGGGAACCTCGTGCGATAACAGTGCGGCATTCGTGGACCACCGTGGACCACCGTAGCGCTAACGGCAGGTCATCGTGTAACTTGGTCACTCGGGAGAAAATTCAAGAAAGTTTGAATTTCTCCAAGATTGACTTGTACACTTGTGGTTGAGTATTGCAACATTATATGAACGTAGTGGCCAGTGCGATATCCGTAATAACTCTTGCGGGTACCGTGGGAACTCCTGCGAACGGTGAACCCGGAAGCTGGACAGAGGGAACAGAAGGTGAGTAAAAATTATCTTATGTGGGATTGAATTTAAAAAATAAATAAAAATAAAGATTTGCATCCGCATATGGACATCAACTTATTCATGAGTTATGTTAATGAGATTCAAGAAAATAACTGTAATCTTTAAAAGGGACTTTAAAAGGGACTTTACTGAAAGGTTACGCATTTTTATGGTCCGTGAGAATTTTTTCACATGTACTTCTTTGAGAGATACAGGTCGGAGTCCTCGGGTCCAGGGGTCCGGAACGCTACCAATCAATGTTGTACAGAGACCCGTGTAAGGAGTGAACTGTACATGCTGGTTTAAACCGAAGACAGACACAAAAAGCTGGAGTAACTCAGCGAGTCAAGCAGCATCTCTGGAGAAAAAAAGCTGATGTTTCGGGACGAGACACATCTTCAGACTCAATTCCGATTAGGCTGTCTGAAGAAGGGTTCCGGTGTTGGGGGAGTCCAGAACCAGGGTCCCAGTTTTACAGTCTACCGTGGGAACTCTTTAACTCAGTAAAGTAAAGTAGCCTTTATTGTCATATCAGCGCACAGGCAGCAGTTGACTGTTGCTCTATTCAGTTTCCCAGGGGGTCGGGACGGGACTGGAGTTGGGAGAGAAAGGTGGGGGAGTCGAGGGAGAGGAGGGGGAGACAGATGGGGGTGTCTTCATTTACTGACGGCGGGTGTCTGTCACTGAAACAGGCAGGTGAGATTTCACATCCACCTTGTGTGTGCCTCTCTCTCTCTCTCTCTCCCTCCCTCTTACACAGGCTGAGAGACTCTGCCTCTGTGAGTGTACGTCTCTTTCTCCCCCTCTCCCACACACAGTAAGACCGAGGTACTGTGCTCAGTCCATCTGTGTCTCCCACATACACAGTAAAATATGTCTCCAAATGAGCCAATTCAACCAAGGGAGGATATATATAGTGTGTGAAAAAAAAAGTTACATCATTTGTGTCACGTGTAGTTCACGATGTTCATTCAAGATTTAACGGGAAATGCTCGGGAAACGGACAAGTCACTCGCACAAATAGCAGAAATGCCGAGTACCGTGGGAACTCTTTATCTACTGCCGTTATATCGTGCGAGACTCGTGCTGGACCACGACCTCTTCACTCTGGTGACATCTTGCGTCAACTCGCCCCGTGAAAAGGCCGCTTAACCATCCCCATCCCCAGCTGCAGGATGCTCCTCACCGGATTCAGGCAGGGATCGGTGGGGAGCATCCTGCAGCTGGGGATGGGGCTGCTTCAGACGGGGGCCGGTGGAGCGGGAGCGCCCTGCAGAGGGGGGAGGGTGACATCTTCAGGCCGGGGGGGAGGGAGGGGGAGTGCTGCCGTGGCCACCCGTTGCCGCTCCTACTCGCGACCGGCTTCAGGTGGGGACCGATGGGGAGCATCCTGCAGCTGGGGACAGGACGGCTTCAGGAGGGGGCTGTCAGAGGCCGGTGATGGGAGGGCACTGCCGTGGCGTAACGCTGATGCTGCCGTGAACTATCGCTCCCGTGGCTGTGGCCTGTCGTTGCCGTAGTCTACCGCTGCCGTTCCCAATCGGCTTCAGGTGCGGACTGAAGGCGAGGATGGGGTAGGGGGGGATTGGGGAATAGAGGGAGAGGAGCGCAGTGGCGGAGGACAGGAGGGATAGTGGCGGGATAAGGGGGAGGTGAAGAGTGGGGGATAAAGGGATAGGAGGGGGGTGGGGAGGGCGGGAGGGAGTGACTGAGGGTAGGGGGAAGGACAGGGAGGAAGAGATGAGGGAGGAATTGGGGGAGGGGAGGAGGAGGGGAGGGAGAGCTGTGAGATGAGGCGAAATGAGCCGCACCTGCGCAGTTGGGGTCAATGCGTGAGTGGTGTAATATAGCATTGGGGGGGGAACGGGCGAGTGGTGGAATATTGTATTGGGGGACCAGGCCTCCCGTGTAACCTGGCCTCCCCCCAATGGGTCCAACTTGGTCTAGTTTCATTTAAATTTGTGAGCTGCAATATCAGCTCTGCATTGGGAAATATGCCGCGCCCCCTGGTGGGAGCCACTTGAAAACAAAACAAGAAACTGGAGAGGAACCGTGTTTAAGAAGGAACTGCAGATGCTGGAATATCGAAAGTACACAAAAATGCTGGAGAAACTCAGCAGGTGCAGCAGCATCTATGGAGCGAAGGAAATAGGCAACGTTTCGGGCCGAAACCTTTCCTCAGACCGATGGGGGGTGTCGGGGAGAAGAAAGGAAAAAGGAGGAGGAGGAGCCCGAGGGCTGCGGGATGGGAGGAGACAGCCCGAGGGCTGAGGAAGGGGAGGAGACAGCAAGGGCTAACAAAATTGGGAGAATTCAATGTTCATGCCCGCAGAATGCAGACTCCCCAAGCGGAATATGAGGTGCTGTTCCTCCAATTTCTGGTGTTGGTCACTCTGGCCATGGAGGAGACCCAGGACAGAGAGGTCGGATGGGGAATAGGAGGGAGAGTTGAAGTGCTGAGCCACCGGGAGGTCAGGTTGGTTATTGCGGTCCGAGCGGAGGTGTTCGGCGATACGATCGCCCAGCCTCAGCTTGTTCACACCAATGTAGATCAACTGACATCTAGAGCAGCAGATGCAATAGATGAGGTTGGAGGAGATGCAGGTGAACCTCTGTCGCACCTGGAACGACTGCTTGGGTCCTTGAATGGAGTCGAGAGGAGTCGAGTGGGGAGGTAAAGCGACAAGTGTTGCATCACATGGGCAGAGGCAGGGACGAGTGAGTACTCCAATGTCGGTACACCTTGCAAATAAGTACTCCTGTTTGAGTACGGATGGGGGTGACAGCCTGCCCGGGGGTAGCGAGAGCGGACGGGCCTCCAGCACAGAGACCGGTGCTGTTATTCCTGAAGCTAGGGACAAAAAGAAGAGGGCAATAGTAATTGGGGACTCTATTGTTAGGGGGTCGGATAGGCGATTCTGTGGACGCAGTCGGGAGACCAGGATGGTGGTCTGCCTCCCTGGTGCCAGGGTCCTGGATGTGTCTCAACACGTCCAAGATATCCTGAAATCAGAGGGAGAGGAGCCTGAGGTCATGGTACATATAGGTACCAATGACATAGGTAAAAAAAGGGAAGAGGTCCTGAAGGGAGGATTTAGGGAGTTGGGAGGAGAGTTAAGGAAAAGGACCAAAAAGGTAACAATCTCAGGATTACTGCCTGTGCCACGCGACAATGAGAGTAGGAATGGAGCGAGGTGGAGGATAAATGCGTGGCTGAAAGACTGGTGCAGAGGGCAGGGATTCAAGTTTCTGGATCATTGGGACTTCTTTTGGGGAAGGTGGGACCTGTACAGAAAGGATGGGTTGCACTTGAACCCGAGGGGGACCAATATCCTGGCGGGGAAATTCGCAAAGGCTACTGGGGAGACTTTAAACTAGAACGGTTGGGGTGAGGGACTCAAATAGAGAAAGCTAGTAGACAGAATGGGAGGCAGGAAGCAGAAAAGGGAAGCACGGGCACAAGAGGAGAAAGAAAAAAAAGGAAATAAACAGAGAATAAGAGGCGGGGGGTTTCTTAAATGTGCATATTTTAATGCTAGGAGCATTGTAAGAAAGGTGGATGAGCTTAGAGTCTGGATAGACACCTGGAAGTATGATGTTGTGGTGATCAGTGAAACATGGTTGCAGGAGGGCTGTGATTGGAAACTAAATATTCCAGGAATTCGTTGCTTCAGGTGTGATAGAATTGGAGGGGCAAGAGGTGGAGGTGTTGCATTACTAGTCAGGGAAGATATTACAGCAGTGCTTTGGCAGGATAGATTGGAGGGCTCATCTAGGGAGGCTATTTGGGTGGAACTGAGAAGTGGGAAAGGGGTAGCAACACTTATAGGGGTGTATTATAGACCGCCAAATGGGGATCGGGAATTGGAAGAGCAAATATGTAAGGAGATAGCAGATATTAGTAGTAAGCACAAAGTAGGTGATTGTGGGAGATTTCAACTTTCCACACATAGACTGGGAAACACATTCGGTAAATGGGCTGGATGGTTTGGAGTTTGTAAAATGTGTGCAGGATAGTTTTTTGCAGCAATACATAGAGGTACCTACTAGGAGGGGCAGTGTTGGACCTCCTGTTAGGAAATGAGATAGGACAGGTGGCGGAGGTATGCGTTGGGGAGCACTTCGGGTCCAGTGATCACAATACCATTAGTTATCAATATAATTATGGAGAGGGTCAGAACTGGACCTAGGGTTGAGATTTTTGATTGGAGAAAGGCTAACTTTGATGAGATGCGAAATGATTTAAAAGGAGTGAACTGGGACATTTTGTTTTATGGGAAGGATGTAGAAGAGAAATGGAGGACATTTAAAGAGGACATTTTAAGAGTACAGAATCTTTATGGTTATTCGGTTGAAACGAAACAGTAAATAGTGGAAAGAGCCCTGGTTTTCAAGGGAAATTGGACATCTTGTTCGGAAAAAGAGGGAGATCTACAATAATTATAGGCAGCATGAAGTAAATGACGTGCTTGAGGAGTATAAGGAATGTAAAAAGAATCTTAAGAAAGAAATTAGAAAAGCTAAAAGAAGACATGAGGTTGCTTTGGCAAGTAAGGTGAAAGTAAATCCAAAGGGTTTCTACAACTATATTAATAGCAAAAGGATAACGAGGGATAAAATTGGTCCATTGGAGAGACTGTGTGGACAGCTATCTGCAGAGCCAAAAGAGATGGGGGAGATATTGAACAATTTATTTTCTTCGGTATTCACCAAGGAGAAGGATATTGAATTATGTGAGGTAAGGGAAACTAGTAGAGTAGCTATGGATACTATAGGTTTCAAAGTAAAAGAAGTACTGACACTTTTGAAAAATATAAAAGTGGATAAGTCTCCAGGTCCTGACAGGGTATTCCCTAGGCCATTGAGGGAAGTTAGTGTAGAAATAGCCGGGGCTATGACAGAAATATTTCAAATGTCATTAGAAACGGGAATAGTCCCCGAGGATTGGCGTACTGCGCATGTTGTTCCATTGTTTAAAAAGGGTTCTAAGAGTAAACCTAGCAATTATAGGCCTGTTAGTTTGACTTCAGTGGTGGGCAAATTAATGGAAAAGATACTTAGAGATAATATATATAAGCATCTGGATAAACAGGGTCTGATTAGGAACAGTCAGCATGGATTTGTGCCTGGAAGGTCATGTTTGACTAATCTTCTTGAATTTTTTGAAGAGGTTACTAGGGAAATTGACGAGGGTAAAGCAGTGGATGTTGTCTATATGGACTTTAGTAAGGCCTTTGACAAGGTTCCTCATGGAAGGTTGGTTAAGAAGGTTCAACTGTTGGGTATAAATGCAGGATAGCAAGATGGATTCAACAGTGGCTGAATGGGAGAAGCCAGAGGGTAATCGTGGATGGATGTTAGTCGGGTTGGAGGCAGGTGACTAGTGGGGTGCCTCAGGGATCGGTGTTGGGTCCTTTGTTGTTTGTCATGTACATCAATGATCTGGATGAAGGTGTGGTAAATTGGATTAGTAAGTATGCAGATGATACCAAGATAGGGGGTGTTGTGGATAATGAAGAGAATTTCCAAAGTCTACAGAGTGATTTAGGCAATTAGGAAGAATGGGCTGAAAGATGGCAGATGGAGTTTAATGCTGATAATTGTGAGGTGCCACACCTTAGCAGGACAAATCAAAATAGGACGTACATGGTAAATGGTAGGGAATTGAAGAATACAGTTGAACAGAGGGATCTGGGAATAACTGTGTATAGTTCCTTGAAGGTGGAATCTCATATAGATAGGGTGGTAAAGAAAGCTGTTGGTATGCTAGCCTTTATAAATCAGAGCATTGAGTATAGAAACTGGGATGTAATGTTAAAATTGTACAAGGCATTGGTGAGACCAAATCTGGAGTATGGTGTACAATTTTGGTCGCCCAATTATAGGAAGGATGTCAACAAAATAGAGAGAGTACAGAGGAGATTTTCTAGAACGTTGCCTGGGTGTCAACAAATAAGTTACAGAGAAAGGTTGAATAAGTTAGGTCTTTATTCTCTGGAGCGCAGAAGGATAAGGGGGGACATGATAGAGGTCTTTAAAATGATGAGAGGGATAGACAGAGCTGATGTGGATCAGCTTTTCCCTTTGAGAAAAGGGAAGATTCAAACAAGAGGACATGACTTCAGAATTAAGGGACAGAGTTTAGGGGTAACATGAGGGGGAACTTCTTTACTCAGAGAGTGGTAGCGGTGTGGAATGAGCTTCCAGTGGAAGTGGTGGAGGCAGGTTCGTTGGTATCATTTAAAAATAAATTGGATAGGCATATGGATGAGAAGGGAATGGAGGGTTATGGTATGAGTGCAGGCAGGTGGGACTAAGGGAAAAAAGTTGTTCGGCACGGACTTGTGGGGCCGAGATGGCCTGTTTCCGTGCTGTAATTGTTATATGGTTATATGGTTATATGGTTGCAATGGAAAGTGTCCGGGGAGGGGGTGGTACTGAGGAAATATTATACAATAAAATTGCTCAAATGATGTTCATAAGGAACTTATGTTAAGTTGCAAGAGAAGGACTTGGATACATGTCTCCACAAAGGAATAAAGAAAACACACAGGAGAACAGATGGCTTATCATAACATGAAAATGTTGATCTGAATAGGCATATCTTTATTTATTGCTTTGAAGCAATAATCATGCTGTCAGAAGTTGTATTTGGTTTAGGTTGGTGTTTACATGGGCACCATTCTTCTTCTGTGACACATCTTCGAGCACGGCTGTGTCACGAAGAGGATTTATGGTAGACTATATTGGATAGTAGGCACCAAGGGTAGATACTAGTCTGTGAGATGGGTTGTGCTGTTTAAATGTATTTATGTTGAGATAAAAGATAAGAGATGGTTGTGTGACCTTTGCAAAATGATTTCTTATGTTTATAAAAGACTGAGAAAGTAACTCTGTTTTGATCTAAGCCAAACGATTGGGGTCTGCATATAGTAATTTTCAAATTGCTGTGTGGAATGCCATTGGTAAGAAGTTGTAAAGAGGCCTTACATTCCTTTCCTCCAGAGATAGAAGGAGGAGGTTGTAATAAAGTATGAAATTAGACCCAAGCTTGGGAAGAAACAATCAAGCATGACAAGTATAGTTGTGTGCTTGGAGTTGGGAATTGTGTGATTAGAAATGACTTGAGTCTTTACCACTTTGTAAGAATGGGGCAAAACATATTTAACCATATAACAATTACAGCACGGAAACAGGCCATCTCGACCCCTCTAGTCCGTGCCGAACACATAGTCTCCCCTAGTCCCATATACCTGCGCTCAGACCATAACCCTCCATTCCTTTCCCATCCATATAACTATCCAATTTATTTTTAAATGATAAAAACGAACCTGCCTCCACCACCTTCACTGGAAGCTCATTCCACACAACCTTTTGTAATCCATAAGTAACTGTATTTTAACTATGTAGTTGTAAGGAAATTATTTGTGAAGTATATTGTGTTTAATTAGGATTGTGAGTATTAGACTTTGTTTAAATCTGAGGTTTTAGAAATAACTTTATTTTCCAAAAGTGAAAATATATGTTTTGTGTGTATGTGTTGTGGGATTGCTGTATGATGTGTATTATATTTTGAGGTGTTCTCTGACAATTCGTTTTATATCTGAGGTTTTACTTTATTGAAATAAAATGATTTTGAGCAAAGAGGTTGAAGAAACCTCAGAGGGGAAGGAGGTTGTAAAGGGGCCGGAAAAGGGAAAATCATGTGACTATACATATTGTCAATCAATGGAAAGGATTTAGTTGATTGGTTAATGCAAAAAAGTTAAATGTATGGTAAACCATAATGATTGGTTAATAGTTTGCTACTCCTTTTGTCCCATCCTTGTCTTTTACCTATATAATGTGTTACATTTATGCCAAAGTCAGTGGTTCTTTCGACCTGCTCCAGAGTTTCTAACTCTGTGTTGGAAGGTTTAAAGAATTATCCAGCGCTGTCAGAATAAAGAATTGAATTTAGCAGCAATGGTTTGCATCAAGTTTTCTTGAATAGGACTGACAAAATAACCCAGTTTAACATTTGTCGATGAGGATGAGGGTTCAGAGTCAAACTGCGCACTGATTGGACCTGAGGAATTGGCCAAGCAGAAGTGAGTAGTTAAACACCACTCTGTTTTCCTCTTCTCTGTATATTGCTGCGTAGTCTACCCTTCGTTCTTGTGTTAAACGGGATCCTGACAGTATCAGGTCAGTCTAACAAACCTTGTTGATTGGCAAGATAGACTTTTAAACAGATTGGTCCATTGGGAATGGAAAGACTCTGCCATTTGGAATGGAGAGACTTGGTCATTGGGAATGATCAATGGTAACGGAGGGCTGAACTGGATAAATTTATCCTGATCGTTTGGAATGGCAGGAGATAGTTAAAGATTTGGAAACAGTGTCGGCTAAACACCGACAGTACTAAATTAATCTCGACCATTTGGAGTGGTGCGAAGTAATTAAAAACAATTGAATTCGGATCTAGTGAAAAGCCATGGTTGCTAAATAAGAAATAGTAAAACGTTAACATCATTATTATATTGTTGTAAGAATAAAGTATAAGAATATTAATACTATGTTTGGAATAAGTGGTTGTGAATATAGTCCCTCGACCCTCTCCCCACTCCCCTGCTGAAGTCCTGCCTCCCCGTTCTCTGCCCCTACCTCACTAATCTCTTCATAGAAACATAGAAACATAGAAATTAGGTGCAGAAGTAGGCCATTCGGCCCTTCGAGCCTGCACCCCCATTCAATATGATCATGGCTGATCATCCAACTCAGTATCCCGTACCTGCCTTCTCTCCATACCCTCTGATCCCCTTAGCCACAAGGGCCACATCTAACTCCCTCTTAAATATAGCCAATGAACTGGCCTCGACTACCCTCTGTGGCAGGGAATTCCAGAGATTCACCACTCTCTGTGTGAAAAAAGTTCTCCTCATCTCGGTTTTAAAGGATTTCCCCCTTATCCTTAAGCTGTGACCCCTTGTCCTGGACTTCCCCAACATCGGGAGCAATCTTCCTGCATCTAGCCTGTCCAACCCCTTAAGAATTTTGTAAGTTTCTATAAGATCCCCTCTCAATCTCCTAAATTCTAGAGAGTATAAACCAAGTCTATCCAGTCTTTCTTCATAAGACAGTCCTGACATCCCAGGAATCAGTCTGGTGAACCGTCTCTGCACTCCCTCTATGGCAATAATGTCCTTCCTCAGATTTGGAGACCAAAACTGTACGCAATACTCCAGGTGTGGTCTCACCAAGACCCTGTACAACTGCAGTAGAACCTCCCTGCTCCTATACTCAAATCCTTTTGCTATGAAAGCTAACATACCATTCGCTTTCTTCACTGCCTGCTGCACCTGCATGCCCACTTTCAATGACTGGTGTACCATGACACCCAGGTCTCGCTGCATCTCCCCTTTTCCTACTCGGCCACCATTTAGATAATAGTCTGCTTTCCTGTTTTTGCCACCAAAATGGATAACCTCACATTTATCCACATTATACTGCATCTGCCAAACATTTGCCCACTCACCCAGCCTATCCAAGTCACCTTGCAGTCTCCTAGCATCCTCCTCACAGCTAACACTGCCCCCCAGCTTAGTGTCATCCGCAAACTTGGAGATATTGCCTTCAATTCCCTCATCCAGATCATTAATATATATTGTAAATAGCTGGGGTCCCAGCACTGAGCTTTGCGGTACCCCACTAGTCACTGCCTGCCATTGTGAAAAGGACCCGTTTACTCCTACTCTTTGCTTCCTGTTTGCCAGTCAGTTCTCTATCCACATCAATACTGAACCCCCAATGCCGTGTGCTTTAAGTTTGTAAACTAATCTCTTATGTGGGACCTTGTCGAAAGCCTTCTGGAAGTCCAGATACACCACATCCACTGGTTCTCCCCTATCCACGCTACTAGTTACATCCTCGAAAAATTCTATAAGATTCGTCAGACATGATTTACCTTTTGTAAATCCATGCTGACTTTGTCCAATGATTTCACCACTTTCCAAATGTGCTGCTATCCCATCTTTAATAACTGACTCTAGCAGTTTCCCCACTACCGATGTTAGACTAACTGGTCTGTAATTCCCCGTTTTCTCTCTCCCTCCCTTCTTAAAAAGTGGGGTTACGTTTGCTACCCGCCAATCCTCAGGAACTACTCCAGAATCTAAAGAGTTTTGAAAGATTATTACTAATGCATCCACTATTTCTGGAGCTACTTCCTTAAGTACTCTGGGATGCAGCCTATCTGGCCCTGGGGATTTATCGGCCTTTAATCCATTCAATTTACCCAACACCACTTTCCGGCTAACCTGGATTTCACTCAATTCCTCCAACTCATTTGACCCGCGGTCCCCTGCTATTTCCAGCATATTATTTATGTCTTCCTTAGTGAAGACGGAACCAAAGTAGTTATTCAATTGGTCCGCCATATCCTTGTTCCCCATGATCAACTCACCTGTTTCTGACTGCAAGGGACCTACATTTGTTTTAACTAATCTCTTTCTTTTCACATATCTATAAAAACTTTTGCAGTCAGTTTTTATGTTCCCTGCCAGTTTTCTTTCATAATCTATTTTTCCTTTCCTAATTAAGCCCTTTGTCCTCCTCTGCTGGTCTCTGAATTTCTCCCAGTCCTCCGGTATGCTGATTTTTCTGGCTAATTTGTACGCATCATCCTTCGCTTTGATACTATCCCTGATTTCCCTTGTTATCCACGGATGCACTACCTTCCCTGATTTATTCTTTTGCCAAACTGGGATGAACAATTTTTGTAGTTGATCCATGCAGTCTTTAAATGTCTTCCATTGCATATCCACCGTCAACCCTTTTAGAATTAATTGCCAGTCAATCTTGGCCAATTCACGTCTCATACCCTCAAAGTTACCTTTCTTTAAGTTCAGAACCATTGTTTCTGAATTAACAATGTCACTCTCCATCCTAATGAAGAACTCAACCATATTATGGTCACTCTTGCCCAAGGGGGCACGTACAACAAGACTGCTAACTAACCCTCCCTTATTACTCAATACCCAGTCTAAAATAGCCTGCTCTCTCGTTGGTTCCTCTACATGTTGATTTAGATAACTATCCCGCATACATTCCAAAAAATCCTCTTCCTCAGCACCCCTGCCAATTTGATTCACCCAATCTATATGTAGATTGAAGTCACCCATTATAACGGTTTTGCCTTTGTCGCACGCATTTCTAATTTCCTGTTTGATACCATCTCCAACTTCACTACTACTGTTAGGTGGCCTGTACACAACGCCCACCAGCGTTTTCTGCCCCTTAGTGTTTCGCAGCTCTACCCATACCGATTCCACATCCTGCAAACTAATGTCCTTCCTTTCCATTGCGTTAATCTCCTCTCTAATCAGCAACGCTACCCCACCTCCTTTTCCTTTCTCTCTATCCCTCCTGAATATTGAATATCCCTGGATGTTCAGCTCCCAGCCTTGGTCACCCTGGAGCCATGTCTCCGTGATCCCAACTATATCATAGTCATTAATAGCTATCTGCACATTCAACTCATCCACCTTATTACGAATGCTCCTTGCATTGAGAAACAAAGCCTTCAGGCTTGTTTTTACAACACTCTTACCCCTTATAAAATTTTGTTGAAAAGTGGCCCTTTTTGATTTTTGCCCTGGATCTTCCGGCCTGCCACTTTTACTTTTCACCTTGCTACCTATTGCTTCTACCCTCATTTTACACCTCTCTGTCTCTACGCTCACACATTTAAGAAACCCTTTCCCTTTAACTCCATCCTCCACTAGCCCATTCGACACCCCACCCCCCTTATTCAGTTTAAAACCACCCGTGTAGCAGTGGCAAACCTGCCTGCCAGAATGCTGGTCCCACACCTGTTAAGATGCAATCCGTCCCTTTTGTACAGTTCCCCCTTACCCCAAAACAGATCCCAGTAATCTAAGAATCTAAATCCCTGCCCCGTGCACCAGTTCCTCAGCCACACGTTCAGGTCCCGTATCTCCCTGTTCCTGCTCTCGCCAGCACAAGGAACTGGAAGCAAACCGGAGATAATAACCCTGGAGGTCCTGCTTTTCAGCATTTTTCCGAGCTCTCTAAAGTCACGCTGCAGAATATTCATCCCCTTCTTTCCGACATCGTTTGTGCCGACATGCACTACCACTTCCGGATGTTCACCTTCGCCCTTGAGGATTTTCTGCACTCTGTCCATGACATCCTGGATCCTGGCACCAGGAAGGCAGCACACCATCCTCGCATCCCGTCTGTTGCCGCAGAAACCCCTGTCCGTACCTCTCACAATGGAGTCTCCCACTACAATGGCGTTGCCTGCCTTAGGCCTTTTTGGTTTTGGCTCAACAGCCCTATTCGCATCACAAGCCAGTCCGCCGCCCAGTGTAAACACCTCTTCTGTCCCGACAGCTTCTAAGTGGGTGAACCTGTTCACAAGAGGTACAACACCCGGGGACGTTGGCATTCCATGCTTCCCTCCCGTTCTCACTGTCTCCCACCTTCTCTCTTCCAGTACCTTAGGTGCAACAATCGTACTGCAGGACTTGTCGAGGAACGACTCCGTTTCTCGGACGAACCGGAGGTCAACCACTTGCTTCTCCAGTTCCCCAACACGACCCTTCAGCAGCTCTACCTGGATGCACTTCTCGCATTCGTAGCGGCCAGAGGCACCGGCGGTGTCCTTGACCTCCCACATACTGCAAGCATCGCACTGAATCAGCTTGCCTGACATCTCCTTCTTTCGTCTCCTCGCCGAAGACTCTCGAGCCAAAGACTCACACTTTTCTCACAGGGCTCTCGAGCCAAAGACTCACACTTTTCTCACAGGGCACTTCCCTCACAAGGCCGCTCACTCACTGCCGCTCGCTAAGATCAGTCTTGCTTAAATTGACTGATAAATTGCCTGATTTACCAATTTACAAACCAAATTCCTCAGTTTGTCAACTCTCTCATTGTCCCAAGGAATTGTCCCCTTCGCTTTCAAAACTGCTGCTGTCACACCAATCTTAAAGAAACCTGGTCTTGATCCCTCCTCTCTCATTAACTACCGCCCAATCTCAAACCTCCCCTTTCTTTCAAAAACCCTGGAGCGTATCGTTGCGTCGCAACTTCATTCCCACCTCCTTGTGTATAACCTACTTGAATCCCCTCCAATCTGGCTTTCGCCCCCTCCATAGCACAGAAACTGCTCTCGTCAAAGTCCTCAACGACCTCCTCACCTCTGCTGACACTGGTTCCCTCAACATCCTCATCCTCCTCGACCTGAGCGCCGCCTTCGATTCAGTGAACCATAACATCCTGCTCACCAGACTCAAAGACCTCGGCATTGAAGGGTCTGCACTCAGCTGGCTCCGTTCCTACCTTTCCAACAGATCCCACTTCATCTCTCTCCACAACCACACCTCTGCTACAGCCACAGTCACTCAAGGCGTTCCCCAAGGCTCCGTACTCGGCCCCCTGCTCTTCATCATCTACATCCTCCCCCTTGGTCAGATACTCCGCCACTTCAACCTGGACTTCCACTGTTACGCCGATGACACCCAGATCTACCTCGACACCAAATCCCCCCACAAACCCCCCCCTCTCCCATATCAACTCCTGTTTGTCAGCTATAAAAACCTGGATGCAACATAACTTCCTCAAACTCAACAGCGATAAGACAGAATTCCTCCTCATAGGCTCCAAAGCCACACTCAGCAAAATCAATAACCCCATTCTCACCATCGACGGCACCACTGTCTCCCCATCTCCCCAGGCCCGCAACCTTGGCGTGATCTTTGATTCCACCCTCTCCCTTGAGCCTCACATCCGCCATGTCATTAAAACCTCCTTCTTTCATCTCCGCAACATCGCCAAACTCACTCTTTCTCACACCTCCCGCTGCTGAAAGACTCATCCATGCCTTCATCTCCTCCCGACTGGACTATTGCAACTCACTTCTCCTTGGCATCAGCTCCACCTACATCAACCGACTCCAACTGGTCCAGAACGCAGCCGCCCGACTCATCACCCACACCAAATCCTGGCATCACATCACTCCAGTCCTCAAACAACTTCACTGGCTCCCATCTCCCACCGGATCACCTACAAAATCCTGATCCTCACCTACAAAGCCCTCCACCATCTGGCCCCCCCATATCTCACTGACCTCCTCTCACCCTACCAACCCTCACGGTCCCTCAGATCCACATCAGCCGGTCTCCTCTCCATCCACAAGTCCAACCTCCGCAGTTTTGGGGACAGAGCCTTCTCCAGGGCAGCTCCCAGGCTCTGAAACTCCCTCCCCCAACTGATCCGCAATTCCGTGTCCCTCACCATCTTCCAGTCCCGCTTCAAGACCCATCTCTTCACCTCTGCCTATCCTTAGCCCCACGTCCCCTTCCCTTTTCATCTGTGCATTAATTGCCTCATATTTTGTTTTGAATTGAATTCTGTCTTTACTTTGTGTACTAGTCATGTCTCTACTATTTATTTCATTCCCCTTACATGTTTTTCCTCTACCTGCTAAATTTTTGTAAGGTGTCCTTGAGACTCTTGAAAGGCACCCATAAATAAAATGTATTATTATTATTATTATAGTACAGGTAGTTATAAATTGATTGAATTATGGCGAAAGTGGTGTGAGGAGGAATTAGATGTATATTTTAAAAGTTGAGGTATTGAGACAAGAGTGTGCACACGAAAGGAATAAACGACAGGAGAAAGAGCGAGAGAAGGAAAAAAGTTTTTTAAAAAAGGGACTGCGCAGTTTAAATGGTTGGGCTTCAATTAGCAGAGGGAGACGAAAGGGAGGCATGGGAAAATGATTGGAATTTGGCTCCGGGCGCATCTCCACTTCCCTATCAGCCCCCGGGTCAAGCTCCACCTACACCTCAGTCTGAGCCCCAGTCAGTGGTGACAGGAATTTACCCAAATTTACCTAGGCCAGAATCAGGAACCGATAGTGCACGCAACCCAGGCACCAAAAAAAAAAGCAGAAGCCCCATTTAGACTCCATAGCAATGCGTACCAGGTCACAGTCTAGAGACCAGGAGCAAGAAGGACGAGAGGAAAGGAGGTCACACAGTTGGGACTATAAATGGGGGCACTTGGCTGAGAAAGCCACACCCCAGAAGCAACAAGGGAAGGTGCTGAAATAGACGGAATAAGAAAGCATCTTCCAGGCGTCAATATTCTGTCAGAACGGTCCCTAACCCCAGGGCCCTTATACCTCCTCCACCCAACCAGCAAGACAATGGCGAAACAGTCATGAATAATGTATGGCTGCCGTGGAAGCCAAATGAGATGATGGCAATTTTGTTGGGAGTGCCTAAGAAACGGAATCCACAAGCTTTCATTGAATTTTTAAGAACAACGATATCTGTATATCACGCTGATTCCCGAGATTTATGGGTACTAGTTCAGCAAGTATTAACAGTGATTGAGTATACCAGATTCTTGTTTCATTTAACCTATAACAACCATGCAGCAGTAGAGGCGGCACACCCAGGGGCAGGTAACAATGAGGATCGATTACAGCTTATGTTGCCAGCCGTGGACCTCACTCTCTCCAGCAGCCAATCTATACATCAAAGGTTTTGGATATGAAACCAGAGGAAGGAGAAGCTGCAGAAGATTTTCTGGAAAGATTTAAAACCATCTACGGTAACCAATCGGGTGACACTCAGTATCAGCAAGGAAATGACTCGCCACAGTTTTGTGCTATGGTTATGAACTGTTTGCCTTCCAGCGTCGCAATGGCTATTAAAACCAATAATATGGATTGGTCAGAGTCTTCACCGGCCTGCATGTCAAGAGCTGTGAAAGTCTTTTGGAAAAACAGTCCTATTGGAGACAGAGATGCCCAGGTAAAGGTTAAAAAAAAAAGTGCATTCGGCCGAACGCACTACTCTCTGCAGAGCCTTCTTGTCCTGGGCAGAGCAATTCCCAAACCAGATTGTAATATTTCCAGACAAGATGCTTTCCACAGCCGCTGAGTAGAAGCACTGGAGGATCCTTGGAGACACTCTGAATTTCCTCAATTGCCTGAGGTGGTAAAGGCTCTGACTTGCCTTACTCACTAGTGCTGCGGCGTGTGATGTCCATGTCATATCCTCAGAGATGTGGACTCCCAGGCATTTAAAACAACTCACCCTATCCACAGTATCCCCATTTATCCTCAATGGTGTGCACGTCCTCAGATGATGTGCCTCCTAAAGTCCACGATCAGCTCCTTAGTTTTTTTGATGTTCAAGAGGAGGCTGTTGTCCTGACACCAGAGTGCCAGATCAGCCACCTCCTCCCGATAGGCCTTCCTATTCATCTTACATATATATATATATATATATTTTACTGCTGCAAGTAAGAATTTCATTGTTCCATCTCGGGGACAGATGGCAATAAAACACGCTTGCCTTTTACTGTGCATTCTGTTTGCTTTGTTACAGTGAATCTGGTGGCGATTGTGATCTTGTCCCGGGGAAAGTGCGCCCTCTCCACCTACACCACTCGCTATCTGGTGGCCATGGCAGCGGCCGATCTACTGGCTGTCATCACCGCCATCATACTGAGATGAATCAGCTTTTACTTCCCCGGATCCTTTCTGGATATCTATCCAATCTGCAGCGTTATCTTTTTCCTCATGTGTGTATCTAAAGATTGCTCTGTCTGGTTCACCGTCATGTTCACCTTTGACCGCTTTGTCCTCATATGTTTCAAGTCAAGTCAAGTCAAGTCAAGTTTATTTGTCACATACACATACGGGATGTGCAGTGAAATGAAAGTGGCAATGCTCGCGGGCTTTTGTGCAAAAGACAAACAACCAAACAAACTATAAACACAATCATAACACACATATTCTTTTACATAATAAATAATGGAAGGAAAAACGTTCAGTAGAGTTAGTCCCTGGTGAGATAGGCGTTTACAGTCCGAATGGCCTCTGGGAAGAAACTCCTTCTCAACCTCTCCGTTCTCACCGCATGGCAACGGAGGCGTTTGCCTGACCGTAGCAGCTGGAACAGTCCGTTGCAGGGGTGGAAGGGGTCTCCCATGATTTTTTTTGCTTTGGAGTTGCACCTCCTGTTGTATAGTTCCTGCAGGGGGGCGAGTGAAGTTCCCATAGTGCGTTCGGCCGAACGCACTACTCTCTGCAGAGCCTTCTTGTCCTTGGCAGAGCAATTCCCAAACCAGATGGTAATATTTCCGGACAAGATGCTTTCCACCGCCGCTGCGTAGAAGCACTGGAGGATCCTCGGAGACACTCTGAATTTCCTCAATTGCCTGAGGTGGTAAAGGCGCCGCCTTGCCTTACTCACGAGTGCTGAGGCGTGTGATGCCCATGTCATATCCTCGGAGATGTGGACTCCCAGATATTTAAAATAGTTCACCCTATCCACAGGATCCCCATTTATCCTCAATGGAGTGTATGTCCTCGGATGATGTGCCCTCATAAAATCCATGATCAGCTCCTTCGTTTTTTTGATGTTCAAGAGGAGGCTGTTATCCTGGTACCAGAGTGCTAAATCAGCCACCTCCTCCCAGTAGGCCTTCTCGTCGTTGTCTGAGATCAGGCCCACCACCACAGTGTCATCAGCAAACTTAATTATTGAGTTGGAGCTAAACCTAGCCACACAGTCATGTGTGTACAGGGAGTACAATAGGGGACTGAGGACGCAACCCTGGGGCGATCCTGTGCTCAGGGTGAGGGACTTCGATGTATTCCCTCCCATCTTGACTACCTGGGGCCTGGCGGTGAGAAAGTCCAGGACCCAGGCACACAGGAAGGTGTTGAGCCCCAATTCCATTAGCTTCCCGGCCAGTCTGGTGGGGACTATCATGTTGAAGGCTGAACTGTAGTCTATGAACAGCATCCTCACGTAGCCCCCCTTCTGGCTGTCCAGATGGAAGAGAGCAGTGTGCAAGACCTGGGAGACCGCATCGTCCGTGGATCTGTTCGGACAGTATGCGAACTGCAACGGGTCCATGTTCCGAGGGAGGTAGGCGCAGATGTGTTTCTTCACCAGCCTCTCAAAGCACTACATGACTACCGAGGTAAGGGCCACCGGACGATAGTCATTCAGACAGGCTGGGGAGGCATTTTTTGGTACCGGTACAATGATGGATTTTTTGAAGCAGGCAGGGACCACGGACTTGTCCAGGGAGAGGTTGAATAATGTAGTGAGCACTGGAGCTAGCTGCGTAGCACAGGACTTGAGTACTCGCCCCGAGATGCCATCGGGGCCTGCAGCTTTTCTCGTGTTCACCCGTGTCAGAGCCCTCCTCACGTCGTGCTCGGACAGTGAGAATGTGTGCACATTCCTCCCTTCAGCTTCGGTAGCCAGCCCGCTGGTGGTATTGTCGATAGTCGGCAGACCTGGAGTGGTGTTGCCCCTCTCGAAACGAGCGTAAAAGGAGTTCAGGTCATCAGCTAGGGAGGTGCCGGCACTTGCGGATGAGGGAGGGGTGCTCCGGTAGTTGGTTACAATCCGTAACCCCTGCCACAGGCTTCTGGTGTCCTGCTGCTCCATCTGTAACTCCATCTTGTCTCTGTACCTTCTCTTTGCGTCCTTCACCGCCCTTCGCAGTCGGTAGGACTCTGCCAACCAAAATATTGCAGCAGGAAAACTGCGGCATTGGTTCTGGCAACAACCGGCCTGGTGATGTGTCTGAAAAACGTTCCCTTCTGCTTTATATCGGAACCTCGAGAGATAATTAACCATGTGTCTTGGTACTGTGAGACTAAATCAGGCTATTATTCTACACAAGGCTGGGTGATATTTAGTAGGTTTGATAAATTGTGACCCCATTGTTTCCATTTGCTTTTATTTTATTTTTCAACATCCCGACAGTCCGGCACATCTTACCTGTGGCAGGGGTAAACACTGACAAGTAGCGAAGAGGCGCGGCAGGGCAAGGTGATTACCGTATTTAATTAAGGGTATCCCATGATTAGCAAATATTCTCGATAATGCCAATCGCAATGAACGAAATACAGTAATATTTGTGAATGGCATTTAGAATCTACTCTAACATCAACTCCCAGCAAATTGAATAAAGCAACCTTCCTCCCACCTTGTACTCCTTGGTTCATTCATCCCTTTCCTCCCAGCCCACTGCCAGCCCTTCCCTTTCCCTGCACCAACAGGATACCTGTACTCACACCTTCTCCGTCGCCTCCACCAAGAGACCACAGCCACCCTTCCATGGGAGACAGGGGTTCACGTGCACCTTAGCCACAACATTCAGTGTCCCCGATGTGGCTCCCTTAACATCGGCGACACCAAGCGTAGCCGAGGCGAATACTTCACCGAACACTTGCACTCGGTCTGCCATGGGCTGCTGGATCTCTCAGTTGCTAACGATTTAAACTCCCATCCACATGCCGACTTTTGTCCTGGGCCTCCTTAAAACTGAGTTAGTAAACACGCTCGTTCTCGCTAATGGTTTATTATAAAACATCTGAAACATGCGTGCTGAGGACCATTTTGCAGCCGACAGAATCTGGTCTAACGGAACATCCGTGCTTCTTGCTGCGGACGTTGCTGCATCCCTGGTGGAATGAGATTTAAACATTTTAGTACCCACACCTGAATGAGCTAGAACTAGTTTAAGCTTCCTGGAAATGGTCTGAGTAGAGACACTCTTGTGTGGCTTCTTATGGCTGATTAGTAGTGCTAACTCCGAACCTCTAAGCCCTTTAGTGACTTTCATATATTGCCGGAGGTAACGAACTACACACAACTCGAGATCCAAAGGGTATGCCATGAACTGTAATTTAAGTCCCGAGGACCCTGGTCTACTTTGTTTGATGTTGTCGTAAATGAAAAAGGTGAACCCACTGTCAGAGGTGAGCATACTATCCAAACGTAACTTTTGCAAGGACTGGACCCTCTGAGCTGACACTAAAGCCATCAGCATGACCACCTTGTGCGTCAGCCGGAGTAGAGACAGGGAAAAAGGTGGAGACCATGAACAAAGTGAGTTAAGAACAACTCCTACATCCCAAATTTCTGTGTATCTGGGCCTGGGAAGGTTAGAATTGAAAACTCCCTTCATGAACCTAGACACTAAAGGGTGAGAGCCCACAGACTGGTGTTCCGAACTTGGATGCAAATATGACGAAAGCACACTCCTGGCACTATTTATAGCACTATAACTTCATCTCTCATTATAATATAATTTTGAGAGAAACTCCAGAACATCTGTGATGTGCACTTCGTCAAACAATATATCGTACTGTGCACAGAACAATTCCCACTTCCTGATATACAATGCATATTGTTTCTGCGTACTGCTTCTCCACGCCGCAGTTAACACATTCACCGTACGATCAGCTAGTCCCAGTCCGAGGAATGGTCTTCTCAAAACCTGCAAATTAACAAATTCAGCCGATCATGCAGAGGATGTACTTCACCCGAACTGGGGTTAGTCAACAATGACCTGTGATTAGGCACCCTCCACACTGGTTGTACCACCATGCCGAGAACAAGCGGATACCATGGCTGAGTGGGCCAGTCAGGGACTACCAGAATGCCAGAGGCAGAGTCCTGCTGAATCTTTTGTAGACAGCGAGTGACGAGGCAGAATGGGGGGAATGCATAGAAAAACATTCCTCCCCAATGTAGCGAGAACGTGTCTACAGCTACAGCCCCAGGGTCTGGTTCCCACGAAACATATTTTGGTAACTGATGGTTTAACCTTTTAACCTTTAAGCGAACAAATCCATATCCATATTCCGTACCTAGAAATAATGTCCTTAAATACTCTATGATTCAACACCCATTCTGTGTTGTCATTGAATTTTCATGACCTGGTGTCCGCCACCGTGTGGAATCTACCTGGGAGGTAGATTGCTGAAACCCAAATAATGCACTAGTGCCAAATGAGGTTAGCCAATTTATCACAGGATACTGACTTGATACCACCCATGTGATTTATGTATGCTACTGCAGTAGTATTATCTATCTGTAACTGAACATGCAGCTGATGCATGTGTGCATAATAAGCTTTCAGACCATATAAGGCTGCGACCAACTCCAAATAGTTAACCCCATGCACCTGTAGAAAAAAATAGTTCATGCAAATTCCATCTGCCACTGCAGCTAGAAACGGTGTCAGAGGCTCCCCACCCCAAAGCACTTGCATCAGTCTGTAATACCACCGAATGGCTTTCGATTGAAATATTGCCAGAACAATGGTCAATATTGGATTTCCACCACTGGAGCTCATCAATTGCCTCAACCGATAATTGCATAGCCCTGTCAAAGTGGCCCAAATTATTTTTAAGTGCTTGCACCTTGGCTCTTTGCAATTGCTGATAACGAAGAGGTCCAAATTTAGCTGCTGGAAATGCAGCAACCAATTTTCCAATTAGACTTGCCACTTGTCAAGTTGAAGGCAGCTGCTGTGCAATCATATTGCTGCAGGGCTCTATTAACTTCAATCGCTTGCCCTCGGGTAAAATCACAACCAGGTGATTGGAGTTAATAGTGAATCCCAACTAATCCATGATAGTGGATGGAGTCAACCTGGATTTTACTGGATGGATTAGGAACCCCAACTTTTCAAACACAAGTTTAGTGGCTGGAACTGCCGAAATAGCTAATTCCATAGTTTTGCCTATGATGAGAATGGCATCTAGATAAGCCATAACTATGTGACTCTGTGCCCGTAAAAGAGCCAGAGCAGATTTTAACATTTTAGTGAACATCCTAGGAGCTGAGGTCCAGCCATTAGGCAGCGCTTTAAATTGCCATTCCTGGCCCATCCAATTAAATGTCAGGTACTTTCTGTGTTCCTTGGGAATAGGGATCAAATAATAAGCATCCTTAAGGTCAATACATGCCATATAACATCCCCTGGAAATTAATTGTTTAGCCGTAACAAAGCTTTCCATTTTGAAATGTTTGTACTGCACAAAGGTGTTAAATCCAATATGATGCGGCACCCCCCATCCTTCTTTTCTCTGGTGAAAATATTGGACACAAATTGGTGTGGCTCATGCCTGTTTTTTTCAATTACCCTTTTTTCACAGAGTTTAAATTTCTGCCTGAACTTCCAAATCATTCCTTTTTGAACGCAAAAAGGTATGGTTTGGAGCATGCTATGTGAGTGGCAGCACGCCGGTAAACTCTATTTTAAACCCGTCAACACTGTGCAGTATGAACAAATCAGAAGTTATCCAACGCCACTCATGCAAAAAGAAACGTAACCTACCACCAACATGCGATAACTCTACACTCAGTATGTTACACTGTGAACCAGACCCACCTACCTCCGTGCTAGATGGATTCTGGCCAGTTATTTCCTTCCCCGATGTTTGGGGTTTGGGGTGCTTGTGGACGGTAGCTGCGCATCTTCATTGTGGGTCGACTCGGTCCTTGTCCTAAAAAATACTTCCATCCGGTTCTTCCCGACCTCATTGGTTGCGCAGCCGGTCTTGTGCTGGGTGAAGGATATGGTTGGTGACGACGGAATGATGATGATGATGACGGGTTGTTCGCTGGTGGAGCCCGAAGTAGCCCCACAGCCTTTGACTCCTCATCGAGGTATTTTACCTGCCTGGACAGGTCTTCCCCAAACAGTAAGTTTGGCGGCTGCACATTACTGGATTTACACAACCCCGCAAACTTGGGGTTGAGAACGGGACGAATGACATTCTTGCGAAAGCAATTGATTTCAAAGTGTGCATTGCACAACAATGCCATTGCGTCCCGCTGCCCATCCGATATGCGGAGCCATCCACCGACCTGGCGAAAGCTGTCAGTCCCGACCCCAGCAGGTTTAGAATTCTCTGCAGCTTCAGTTCTTGGGTCTTAATGCCGCCCCCAATGTGGTTCCATATGGAGCTGTTTACCACCGGTACCTTCAGGGACGCAGAGTTGCTGGGTGCGTGGTACCGCATGGTTGTCTCCACCCTACATGGTAAATGGTAGGGAATTGAAGAATGTAGGTGAACAGAGGGATCTGGGAATAACTGTGCACAGTTCCCTGAAAGTGGAATCTCATGTAGATAGGGTGGTAAAGAAAGCTTTTGGTGTGCTGGCCTTTATAAATCAGAGCATTGAGTATAGAAGTTGGGATGTAATGTTAAAATTGTACAAGGCATTGGTGAGGCCAATTCTGGAGTATGGGGTACAATTTTGGTCGCCTAATTATAGGAAGGATGTCAACAAAATAGAGAGAGTACAGAGGAGATTTACTAGAATGTTGCCTGGGTTTCAGCAACTAAGTTACAGAGAAAGGTTGAACAAGTTAGGGCTTTATTCTTTGGAGCGCAGAAGGTTAAGGGGGGACTTGATAGAGGTTTTTAAAATGATGAGAGGGATAGACAGAGTTGACGTGGAAAAGCTTTTCCCACTGAGAGTAGGGAAGGTTCAAACAAGGGGACATGACTTGAGAATTAAGGGACTGAAGTTTAGGGGTAACATGAGGGGGAACTTCTTTACTCAGAGAGTGGTAGCTGTGTGGAATGAGCTTCCAGTGAAGGTGGTGGAGGCAGGTTCGTTTTTATCATTTAAAATAATTGGATAGTTATATGGATGGGAAAGGAATGGAGGGTTATGGTCTGAGCGCAGGTATATGGGACTAGGGGAGATTATGTGTTCGGCACGGACTAGAAGGGTCGAGATGGCCTGTTTCCGTGCGGTAATTGTTATATGGTTATATGGTTATATGACCTGCACTTGCAGCTGGTGGGAGACCAGGTAATTTATGCTTGCCGCCAGCTCTTCTTCCGCAGCTCTCCAACGAGTGATGGCACAGCAAATATAGATATCATATCTGGTACCTCTGCTTCCCGTGGGTCCCGCACCGAGCGGTCGTCCGCACAGGACTCGTCTCCACTCCCATCTTCGGATGGGGAGACATAATGCAGCCCTGCAACAGGCGCTGCTGCGGGTCCCCGAGCCCCACTGTGGTATGACTCCCGACCACGGAGCGTATTTTGTTGGAGCATCTTCTCCATGAGATGCTCCACTCGGGAAAAGCGTCCAGCCAATCTTCCCACTCTGGGAGGCGAATCTTCCCAGCCAGACTCGTCCAAGTCTACAGGCCTGTTGGACTTGCACTTTGCTTTCCTCCGCGGGGTATGCAAAGTGCTGTCCATGAGCACCGAGCCCGAAGTCACTGGCTGTGCTGTCAGCGACTGCGATGGTGAAACTGACTGCCGACCGCTGACCGTACTCCCACGGTCCTCAGAAGCGGATCTCCCTGCAGTCTTACGAGACTTCACCCTCGCGTTATCCATGCTGTAACGAAGAACAAAAATTTTTTCACCGCAGCTAAGGTTCAGTACTTACCTGTCAACCATGCCAGCCACTCAGCGTGCCATGCGTTTGACGTAATGATGCACATGCGGGCTGACGGGCTCTTCACGTAGTCACTCACATGACTCTGAAGTAAAATTCCAGCGTTCTTCTGGAGTACTGTGGGAGCGGCAGCGGCTGGCGGATTGCCAATCGTGCCTGGAAACTGGGAGTAGGAAAGGTGCTGTTCATGTCGTTTCTAGCACCATAACTGCTCCTATACCGTTTTGCCCAGAGCAGGCATTTGGGCTTAAACAAAAATAAGGTACTTTTCGCATCCGGCAGTTTACGGAGGCTATGAAGACCTGTGAGTAGCCTCCCAAGAGCTGCACCTGGCAGTGAAGTTGAGCAAGGGCATTTCCTTGCTGGCTGGAAAGAACGACTTCTGTTGCTTTATCGGACTGTGACTGACTGATCGCTTTTTGAGCTGAGACTGCTGGTGTCACTGCTGCTGGTTTGTATCCAAGTCAGACTGGTGGCGACTCGGCCTCGGGCTCGAATTTAAACAGCTGCAGCTTCGGGGTTAATCGAGGAGGAGCCTTGGATGGGAACCAACACGGGTCTCGGTCCAAACCGGGTACCGTGGACCAGGGATGCAATAACTAATGGTCTGCATGATCTTTTCAAAAATGATGTGATTGCCTCTGCCGGGGTTGCAAGGGGGAAGTGTGAGATCATATTAAAGTGTCAGCAGGGTGTGGCCTTAGCTCCGGGGAAGGGATCACCGTGAGACCAGTTCTCCTGCACTGTGTTCCCACGTTCATCCGAGATGCGCTCCTTCTTCCACACTTGGCAAAGATTGGAGAGGTGCTGTCTAGACCCTGGAGTGACGCGTGTCTTAAAGGGATCCTGAGTTTCAAGAGGTGTGTGTTCAGGAAGGTGGGAATGGGGTTGGGAGTGGAGGGGAGCTTCGTCCTGGAGTGTGTAGATGCCCCTACCACGTACGTTGGAGTTGGGAGAGGAAGGAACAGCAGGATGCTGGTTTAAAGGGAAGTTTGACAAAAAAAAGCTGAATTAATTCAGCAGGACAGGCAGCATTTCTGGAGAGAAGGAATGGGTGATGTTTTGGGTTGAGTCTCTTCTTCAAACTGAGAGTCACGAGAAAGGGAAACGAGAAATATAGACGATGATGTTGCGAGACCTTCGTCCAGTCCGCCTGGACCTACCTGACCTCCCGGTTGCTAAACAATTTAATTCCTCTTTCCATTCCCACACTGACCTTTCCATCCTAGATCTCCCGCATTGTCAGTGTGAGGCTAAACGCAAATTGGAGGAACATCATCTTATATTGGGCAGCTTACGAATATAGAATATAAGACATTTATATCGGCATTACGTCATTTTAATTGGGCAAGAATCTTACCCCTTTTGATTGGCTCATTAGCACCCCTTATGTTCCAGCTGCAAAACGTGATTCCTCCAATTTTCTTTTGCGTATCGTCTCGCATTATAATTTACTTTGGTACCTTTATGTCATATGGTGCAACACAATACCTCAGGCCTCTAGGTGGGTACTTGCAGTTATTAGATTATGTTGGTATATCCCTTTTGGAAGTAACCTTGAAGAGAAAACCAGAAAAGTGTAAGGTGACATAAAAATAAAAGTAGTGATATTACAGTATCTAAAAAAAATGATACTGCAACAGGGAAACCACCTGGTGGTAGATACGTTCTTGATAACTTCCGTCGATGCTGATTTACATTAAGCTCCGCTCCCTTGAATGAATATTATAGGATGGAAGAAGTTCGAGACCGGATGGTATATAGAGAAACATCAAACATGTGGATCTACTTAAGTCTTCAAATAAACATGTATTTAGTATATAATGACAGCTATTATATTTAACTTCGCAATCAGAACCCAGTGTCTTAAAATAAGAACCTGCTGGTTGGAAGGGGTTAACCAAAGTTACACTCTTGGCTGCTTGCCAGTTGTTTAAGTCACTTCCCTTCCAGCTATTTTCATTCTTAGGTTATATTAAGCATAGCTGAGAATTTACCTTCCCGAATATGTTAGTTATTAGTATGATATTTTAACATATATCAATATATTTTACACGCCATCGATGATCTACAAATCCGTTGATAATTTAAGATTAACCCCCCCCCCCCCCTCGGAGGAGTGAATCATTATTCGGTTATACTAATTCATTTTAGATTGGTATTGCTGAGTTAGTTCAGTTATTTATGTGTTCGTATACGATTATGAAAGTCTTTTTATTAGTTAATTGTTACTTTCAACTCCATTTAATTTCATTTTTCCATGTTCCACGACTCCCTTTTGTTTTTAAGTCTTTCATTCGAAGAAAAAGTTCGACCTTGGGTTAACATTCCAGAGTTGATAAAGTGTATAGACTTTGCCACGTGTAGTATTCCGCCATCTTAACAAGATCATTTATAGTTTCATTTATTTCAGAAGTCATATATTCTCAGCTTCCCCTCTCCCGATATATATGACAGAACAACCTCCTGAGATCCGTGCTGTTTTACTTATCCGTTAATCTCCTTTGTTAGTTCTTGTGTGTATTTGTATGCTTCTTCTGGATCAATAAAGACATGTTCCGAATTCTTATAAGTAACCCTAATTTCTGCAGGGTACATTATGCCATATCTTCGGTTTGGGATTCCTTTCAGGATCTGTCTTGTCTTTGTAAACAGGTCCCGTTTCTTAGCCACTTCCGCTGGTTAATCTCTAAAAAATCTAACAATTTCATCTTCAAACATCAGATTTGTTGCGTGTGGAATTTTTTCATAATATCTTCCAGAGCAGAAATGTCATGAAATTTCACTATGATCTGTCTTGGAGGGGCTCCTGGCCTCGATTGAGCTCTTCGAACCCGGTGTGCAACATCTATTTTCAGTTTGTCAGGCAGCTTGAATACTTGTTTAAGTAAGTTGGCAGTGAACCCCCGGGGATCCATTCCAGTCTCCTTTCCCTCTCTCACTCCAACTATCCTTCAGTTCTGCCGTCTTGATCGGGCTTCCAAATCAAGGTATTTATCAGTCATTTTAGCCAGTTGCCCAGAGACACTTTCTGGGTCTTTTCTCATTCTCTTCATCTCTTCAGACATTTCATTCATCGCTGTTTCCATTTCTTTCATAGCAGTGCTGTACGCTTTCGTGGTATGAAGGACATAGTCCAGCTTTTCGTTGCACTCCTTTTCAACCCGTCCGATTTCTGCACTTAAATCCGTCTCAACATCTTCAATACGTTTCCTTAGAGTACCGATTTCCTCAATGATTTCTCGATTCCCGAGCTTCATATTTTTACTCAGACTAGTATCCAGTGCAAAAATCTCCTCATGTAGCATCTCAGCAAATTCTTTCATTACTCGTATAGCTCGTATAGATTATTCCATTGTTTTTTCCTTTGTAGCCATTTTAGTAGCTAATCTTTGAGCTTCAGTTTCTTCTTTAGAACTTTCGGATGTTGTTTGTAGAGTTTTACCCAGCTCTTTAACACGTTGTCTTGTAAGAGGTCTTGTAGTAGGTCTTTGGGGAAGATTCCACTTTCGTATTTAAAAGTACCGTTATTCCCTGTTATTTAGCGGTGATTTCTGATGACGTAACTTACGCGATGTCAGGCATCTCTGGTAAGTATTTTTAGATCGGTCCCGTCTTCCCACTCGTCTTTTTTAGCGATTTAGTGCATTCGTCGGGAGCAGAGCTGAATGCTGCGCCTCTCACAGCTGCATGGCGCCACGGACTAGAATGGTTAAATGGTTAAAAGTGAATGTGAAAAATCTCCACATTAATTTTGTTTCCCTTTGCAGAGTCACTACTGTTTTCTTGCATTTTCTGTTTTAATTACAAAAAATTGTCCTACGTCCCCCAGAATCACCAGAAGGACATTCTAACGGCAGTGATATCCAGGAGAAGATCATACCGTTTACGTGATGGCCATTTTAAATATGCGTTTGGAAGAAGCATCAATCCCCAGCCATATTTAAAGATCAGCATTATTGCGTACAACAACATTATTGACTGGTAAGGAATATTAAGAAGATTGGTAAGAAGATTGAGGGGGAATCTAGAAGATTGAGGGGGGATCTTATAGAAACTTACAAAATTCTTAAGCGGTTGGACAGGCTAGATGCAGGAAGATTGTTCCCGATGTTGGGGAAGTCCAGAACAAGGGGTCACAGTTTAAGGATAAGGGGGAAATCTTTTAGGACGGAGATGAGGAAAACATTTTTCACACAGAGAGTGGTGAATCTCTGGAATTCTCTGCCACAGAAGGTAGTTGAGGCCAGTTCATTGGCTATACTTAAGAGGGAGTTAGATGTGGCCCTTGTGGCTAAAGTGATCAGGGGATATGGAGAGAAGGCTGGTACAGGATACTGAGTTGGATGATCAGCCATGATCATATTGAATGGCGGTGCAGGCTCGAAGGGCCGACTGGCCTACTCCTGCACCTGTTTTCTATGTTTCTACGTTTCCAATATATCAAATGTATTTTGACATGTTAATTTGTTGAAGAAAATGTTAATGAAAAAAAAAAGAAACTTAACATGTATTTGTGAGAGAAATCCATAATGGTTCATTGGCATTAAATTGTTGAAGAACATATAAATAAGAAAAAACACAAATTCATATGTATTTGTGAGAGAAATCCATTATCAATTTGTTGAAGAAGATATAGATAGGAAAGTATAAGGTAAATGTGTATTTGTGAGAGAAAGCCACACAAATAATGGTTTTGTCTCTGCTCTTAATCTCTGCAGTTATTTTAATCTTGTCATGTAATAATTGTTTTTCCCTCTTCATCTGCAATATAAATTGTTGGTGATTCCTCCAGCCAGCTGTGTTGTAGTATAAGGCATAAGTTTGGAATGTATATCTTTCATTCAGTCACTTTGTGTTTTGCTCCCAGCTTCGGAATCAATTAGACTTTGCGGTGACCTTTTAAAATTCAGGGGTTGAAATCAACCTCTGGATTACTTGAGTTCCTCGTTCAGGAAGCTAGTGATTCATCGGAGGAGTTGAAAGGCCACTGACAAACATTTTTGGGTGTCTGGCGCAGTCCTCAGTTACGCCCCTACCTCCGCTCAGCTACCTCTCCTACTCACTCCCATCCACTTCTCAGAAGCAAAGGAAGTTAAACTGGCATGGTATGGGGTGGTACTTAATTTATCCCATGTACCGAGTACAGTGAAATTCATTTTTGTATACAGTTCAGTACATATCACCATACATAAGCACTTAGATACATGAAGAAGGGTTTCGGCCCGAAACGTTGCCTATTTACTTCGTTCCAGAGACTGCTGCACCCGCTGAGTTTCTCCAGCACTTTTGTCTACCTTCAATTTTGCAGCATCTGCAGTTCCTTCTTAACATAGAAACATAGAAACATAGAAAATAGGTGCAGGAGTAGGCCATTCGGCCTTCGAGCCTGCACCGCCATTCAATATGATATTGGATGATCATCCAACTCAGTATCCTGTACCTGCTTTCTCTCCATACCCCCTGGTCCCTTTAGACACAAGGGCCACATCTAACTCCCTCTTAAATATAGCCAATGAACTGGCCTCAACTGCATTCTGTAGCAGAGAATTCCAGAGATTCACCACTCTCTGTGTAAAAAATGGTTTTCTCATCTCAGTCCTAAAAGATTACCCCTTTATCCTTAAACTGTGACCCCTTGTTCTGGATTTCCCCTACATCGGGAACAATCTTCCTGGATCTAGCCTGTCCAACCCCTTAAGAATTTTTAAAGTTTCTCTAAGATCCCGCCTCAATCTTCTAAATTCTAGCGGGTACAAGCCGTGTCTATCCAGTCTTTCTTCATATGAAAGTCCTGACATCCCAGGAATCAGTCTGGTGAACCTTCTATAAACTCCCTCTATGGCAAGAATAGCCTTCCTCATATTGGGAGATCAAAACTGTATGCAATACTCCAGGTGTGGTCTCACCAAGACCCTGTACAACTGCACTAGAACCTCCCTGCTCCTGTCCTCAAATCCTTCTGCTATGAATGATAGCATACCATTCGCTTTCTTCACTGCCTGCTGCACCTGCATGCCTACTTTCAATGACTGGTGCACCATGACCCCAGGTTACGTTGCATCTCCCCTTTTCCTAATCGGCCACCATTCAGGTAATAGTCTACTTTTCTGTTTTTGCCACCAAAGTGGATAAGCTCACATTTATCCACATTATACTGCATCTGCCATGCATTTGCTCACTCACCCAGCCTATCCAAGTCATCTTTCAGCCTCCTAGCATCCTCCTCACAGCTAACACTGCCCACCAGCTTCGTGTCATCCGCAAACTTGGAGATGTTGCATTCAATTCCCTCGTCCAATTCATTAATATATATTCTAAATAGCTGAGGTCCCAGCATTGAGCCTTGCTGTACCCCACTAGTCACTGCCTGCCATTCTGAAAAGGACCCATTAACTCCTACTCTTTGCCTCCTGTCTGCCAGCCAGTTATCTATCCACACCAATACTGAACCGCCAATACCGTGTGCTTTAAGTTTGTATACTAATCTCTTATGTGGGACCTTGTCGCAAGCCTTCTGAAAGTCCAGATATAACACATCCACTGGTTCTCCCTTATCCACTCTACTAGTTACATCCTCGAAAAATTCTATGAGATTCGTCAGACATGATTTACTTTTCATAAATCCATGCTGAATTTGACCAGTGATTTCACTACTTTCCAAATGTGCTGCTATCCCATCTTTAATAACTGACTCTAGCAGTTTCCCCACTACCGAAGTAATTCCCAATTTTCTCTCTCTGTCCCTTTTTAAAAAGTGGGGTTACATTAGCTACCCTCCAATCCTCAAGAACTATTCCAGAATCTAAAGAGTTTTGAAAAATTATCACTAATGCATCCACTATTTCTGAGGCTACTTCCTTAAGTATTGTGGGATGCAGCCGATCTGGCCCTGGGGCTTTATCGGCCTTTAATCCATTCAATTTACCTAACACCACTTCCCGGCTAACCTGGATTTCACTCAGTTCCTCCATCTCATTTGACCCCCGGTCCCATGCTATTTCCGGTAGATTCATTAAGTCTTCCTTAGTGAAGACAAAACCAAAGTAGTTATTCAATTGGTCTGCCATGCCCTTGTTCCCCATGATCAATTCACCTGTTTCTGACTGCAAGGGACCTACATTTGTTTTAACTAATCTTTTTCTCTTCACATATCTATAACAACGTTTGCAGTCAGTTTTTATGTTCCCTGCCAGTTTTCTTTCAGAATCTATTTTCCCTTTCCTAATTAAGCCCTTTGTCCTCCTCTGTTGGACTCTGAATTTCTCCCAATCCTCTGGTATGCTGCTTTTTCTGGCTAATTTGTATGCTTCATCTTTTGTTTCGATACTATCCCTGATTGCCTTTGTTATCCACGGATGTACTACCTTCCCTGATTTATTCTTTTGCCAAACTGGGATGAACAATTGTTGTAGTTCATCCATGCAGCCTTTAAATTCCTTCCATTGTATAACCACCGTCAATCCTTTAAGAATCAATTGCCAGTCTATATTGGCCAATTCACGTCTCATACCCTCAAAGTTACCTTTCTTTAAGTTCAGAACCCTTGTTTCTGAATTAATTATGTCACTCTCCATCCTAATGATGAACTCAACCATATTATGGTCACTCTTGCCCAAGGGGCCACGCCCAACAAGACTGCTAACTAACCCTTCCTCATTACCCAATACCCAGTCTAGAATAGCCTGATCTCTCGTTGGTTCCTCTACATGTTGGTTTAGAAAACTATCCCTCATACATTCCAAGAAATCCTCTTCCTCAGCACCCCTGCCAATTTGATTCACCCAATCTATATGTAGATTGAAGTCACCCATTATAACTGTATTACCTTTGTTGCACGCATTTCTAATTTCCTGTTTGATGCCATCCCCAACTCCACTACTACTGTTAGGTGGCCTGTACACACCTCTCACTGGCGTTTTCTGCCCCTTAGTGTTTCGCAGCTCTACCCATATTGATTCCACATCCTCCAAGCTAATGTCCTTCCTTTCTATTGCGTTAATCTCCTCTCTAACCACCATCTCTACCTCACGTCCTTTTCCTTTCTGTCTATCCCTCCTGAATATTGAATATCCCTGGATGTTCAGCTCCCAGCCTTAAGCACTTAGATACATGTTAGATAAGCATCTCAGATGGAGTACAAGTGTATAGCAGTAGTACACTGAGACAGTGCACAGTCACCAGTTTGGCCCCATTTTCAAGTCCTAGTTGTTGTAAGTGCAGGGATCTTGGCATGAAGCTCAGTTGTCCTGGCGGCGTTGCAGGGTCGGCCTAGCCAAGCGTAGTCGTTGCTGCTGTAGGCCGTGTGTGGTCCACGTGCTTATTATATGTGCCTTCTGAAGCTGCATGTGAATTATACACTTTGCTACATATTGTGTTGCTTCACTGTACTTACTTTTCCATCTTCAGCTCCGGTCTCATGGAATGACAGAGCTGTCTTTTGAGGAAAGATTTAGTGATTTGGACTTATTTTCGCACCAGTTTAAATGAGTGAGGTTTAATTTAGTTTAAAGATACAGTGTGGAAGCAGACCCTTCAGTTCATGGTCAGCACTGAACAATAATCACCCATCCACCAATCCTAAGTTATCCCAGTTTCGCATCCTACACATGGTAATATGGGGCATTTTGGGTGCCTGACAAAATGGATGATTTCTGCTTTTGGAAAGCCTGCTTGACATCTTATGCAAAAGCTGCAAAGACTATGAGGATCATGGCTCTAGAATGTCTGTGGCCAAGCCAAGCAGCTGATTGCATTTTCATTTCACTCCCACTGCCTTTACAGATTCAAGGATAGGGCAGGCCAAGCCAAACTGCTGATAGCATTTTCATTTCACTTCCACTGCCATTGCAGTTTCAAGGACAGGGCAGGCCAAGCCAAACAGCTGATTGCATTTTCATTTCACTTCCACTGCCATTGCAGTTTCAAGGACAGGGCAGGCCAAGCCAAACAGCTTACATCAGCGTAACAGTGGAAGTCCAGGTTGAAGTGGCGGAGTATCTGACCAAGGGGGAGGATGTAGATGATGAAGAGGAGGGGGCCGAGTACGGAGCCTTGGGGAACGCCTTGAGTGACTGTGGCTGTAGCAGAGGTGTGGTTGTGGAGAGAGATGAAGTGGGATCTGTTGGAAAGGTAGGAACGGAGCCAGCTGAGTGCAGAGCCTTCAATGCCGAGGTCTTTGAGTCTGGTGTGTGTGTGTGTGTGTGTGTGTGTGTGTGTGTGTGTGTGTGTGTGTGTGTGTGTGTGTGTGTGTGTGTGTGTGTGTGTGTGTGTGTGTGTCTGTCTGTCTGTCTGTCTGTCTGTCTGTGTGTGTCTGTGTCTGTGTCTGTGTCTGTGTCTGTGTGTGTGTGTCTGTGTGTACCTGTGTGTGTGTACCTGTCTGTGTGTGTGTTTGTGTATCTGTGTGTGTGTGTGTGTGTGTCTGTGTGTCTGTGTGTCTGTGTGTGTGTCTGTGTGTCTGTGTGTCTGTGTGTGTGGTTGTGTGTCTGTGTGTCTGTGTGTATGTGTCTGTGTGTGGGTCTGTGTGTGTGTGTCTGTGTGTGTGTGTCTGTGTGTCTGTGTGTGTGTGTGTGTGTCTGCATGTGTCTGTGTGTGTGTGTCTGTGTGTGTGCATCTGTGTGTGTGTGTGTGTGGTGTGTGTGTGTGCGTGTGTGCGTGCGTGCGTGCGCGTGTGTGTGTGTGTGTGCGTCTCTGTGTGTTTCTGGTTTGCCTTGACCACATTACTGCCGTGACTTCTGTGCAGGAATTTAACATTGCGAGACTAGTCATAGATTCGAACGACACCACTTAAAGGTTTAACTTAGTGATACAGGATGGAAATGGGCCCTTCAGCCCACAACCAATAGTGACCATAGATCACCCGTTCTATAGGTCTATGCTATCCCACTTTCCCATTCACACCCTACACACTGGGGCTATCTCTAGAGGCCGATTAACCTACAAACCCATACGTCTTTGGAATTTGGAAGGATACCAGAGGAAGCCAGATTGTGTTAGTTTTAGTTTTAGTCTTCGGTCCACTGAATCTGCACCGACCATTGTTCACCTGTTCAGTAGGTTCACGTTTTCCCACTTTTTGCATCCTACACACTAGAGGCCAATTAACCTACAAAACCCCACGTCTTTAGAATGCAGAAGGAAACTGGAGCACCTGGACTAAACATGCGTGGTCACAGAGTGAACGTGCAAACTCCATACAAACAGCACCAGAGGCCAGGATCAAACCCTGATCTCTGGCTTTGTGAGGCAGCTACTTTACCAGCAGCACCACTGTGCCACCCTAAAAGTTTTGATCAAAGTTCCAAGATGCAATTATTGCTAATATGCAACACGGTGTTTGATTGCAATTGTGATCCTGCCCTCTTTTAAGTTATGGTATCTTTGTTTGTGTATGAGCTACCAGGCTCTAGATATGTAATGCATCCCACACTAGATTGAAGACGCCCAACTTTAGCAGGATCGAAACGTACATTCCTTAATGGTGTGTTTTTGATGTAAGTGTGACGTTAGGTAGTCACAAAATGCTGGAGTAACTCAGTGGGACAGGCAGCATCCCTGGAGAGAAGGAATGGGTGACATTTGTGTTGTCCATCCATCTTACTAACAGTAAAATGGCCATGTTGTTCTCCGGCCCATATTAAGGTGTTGTTGTGAAGTTATATAAGTATATATGCACATTTGCGGTATCATACAGTTGTACAGTATGGGAACAAGTTCAAGTTCAAGTTCAAGTTCAAGTTAGTTTATTGTCATGTGTCCCTGTATAGGACAATGAAATTCTTGCTTTGCTTAAGCACACAGAAAATAGTAGGCATTTACTACAAAACAGATAAATGTGTCCATATACCATGATATAAATATATACACACATGAATAAATAAACTGATAGTGCAAATAACAGAAAGTGGTTGGTAATAATCAGAGTTTTGTCCGAGCCAGGTTTAATAGCCTGATGGCTGAGGGGAAGTAACTATTCCTGAACCTGGTTGTTGCAGTCTTCAGGCTCCTGTACCTTCTACCTGAAGGTAGCAGGGAGATGAGTGTGTGGCCAGGATGGTGTGGGTCTTTCATGATACTGCCAGCCTTTTTGAGGCAGCGACTGCGATAGATCCCCTCGATGGAAGGAAGGTCAGAGCCGATGATGGACTGGGCAGTGTTTACTACTTTTTGTAGTCTTTTCCTTTCCAGGGCGCTCAAATTGCCGAACCAAGCCACGATGCAACCGGTCAGCATGCTCTCGACTGTGCACCTGTAGAAGTTAGAGAGAGTCTTCCTTGACAATCCGACTCTCCGTAATCTTCTCAGGAAGTAGAGGCGCTGATGTGCTTTTTTGATGATTGCATTAGTGTTCTCGGACCAGGAAAAATCTTCAGAGATGTGCACGCCCAGGAATTTGAAGCTCTTGACCCTTTCAACCATCGACCCATTGATATAAATGGGGCTGTGGGTCCCCCTCCTACTCCTTCCAAAGTCCACAATCAGTTCCTTGGTTTTGCTGGTGTTGAGGGCCAGGTTATTGCGCTGGCACCATATGGACAGTTGCTCGATCTCTCTTCTGTACTCTGACTCATCCCCATCAGTGATACGCCCCACAATAGTGGTGTCGTCAGCGAACTTGATGATGGAGTTCGCACTGTGGTTCGCTACGCAGTCATGGGTATAGAGTGAGTACAGCAGGGGGCTGAGCACGCAGCCTTGAGGTGCTCCCGTGCTGATTGTTATTGAGGCTGACACATTTCCACCAATACGAACAGACTGTGGTCTGTGGACGAGGAAGTCGAGGATCCAGTTGCAGAGGGATGCGCAGAGACCCAGTTCTGCGAGTTTGGTAACCAGTTTGGAGGGGATGATTGTGTTAAATGCCGAGCTGTAATCAATGAATAACAGCCTGACATATGAGTTTTTGTTGTCCAAGTGGTCCAGTGCGGAGTGGAGGGCCAGCGAGATCGCATCCACCGTTGATCTGTTGTGGCGGTACGCGAACTGCAGTGGGTCCAGGTTTTTGTCGATGTAGGAGTTGATTTGCTCCATGATCAACCTCTCAAAGCACTTCATCACCCTTCGCCCTTCAGCCCAACTTGCCCACACCAACCAACATGCCTCGTCTACATTCGTCTCACCTGCCTGCGTTTGGCCCATATCCCTCTAAACCTGTCCTATCCATGTACCTGTCTAACCGTTTCTTAAACGTTGTGATAGTCCCCACCTCAACCACCCTTTGTGTGAAAAAAGAAAGTAGCCTGAAGAAGGGTCTCAACCCGAAATGTCACCTATTCCTTTTTTTCCAGAGATGCTGCCTGACCCGCTGAGTTACTCCAGCTTTTTGAGTCCGAGCGGCGGACACGTCCGTGGCTCCAATCCTGGAGATGGGATTCGACCAGCGAGACCGACGTCGGGCAGAGCCCTAGTGGTGGGTGACTCCATTGTCTGAGGAGCAGACAGGAGATTCTGTGGCGGCAGACGAGATGCGAGGATGGTCTGTTGCCTCTCTGGTGCCAGGGTTCAGGATGTCACGAGCCGAATTCTGAACATCTTCGAGAGAGAGAAAGTGAACAGCCGGCAGTAGTTGTGCACGTAGGCACAAACGACATCGGGAAGAAGAGGAAGGAGGTTCTCCAACATTACTTCAGAGTGTTGGGAAGAAGACTGAAATGCCAGACTTCTAGTGTGGTTATCTCTGGATTGCGTCCAGTTCCACGTGCCAGTGAGGACAGGAACAGGGAGATAGGGGATCTGAATGTGTGGCTGAGAGGCTGAATCAGGGAGCAAGGATTTAGATTTATAGACCACTGGGATCTCTTCTGGGGTAGGGGTGACCTGTACAAAAGGGACGGATTGCACCTTAACTGGAGGGGGACCGACATTCTGGCAGGGAGGTTTGCTGGGGCTACACGTGTTGGTTTAAACTAAATAGAAGGGGGGAGGGATTGACAAATTGGGAAAATAAAGAAGGATTTGAAGGGGAAGTGGCTGCAGGAAAAATTACAAAAGATTCTCGAATTAATGGGAAGGAAAGCTTGAGAATGGACAACAGAGTAAGGTCAGGGCCAATTGTGAGGGGGGAAGTGAATACTGAGGTCAAAGTACTATATATGAATGCGCAAAGTATAAGGAATAAAGTGGACGAGCTTGAAGCTCAGTTTGAAACTGGCAAGTATGATGTTGTGGGAATTACTGAGACATGGCTGCAAGAGGGCCAGGGCTGGAAACTGAATATTCAAGGGTATACCTCCTATCGAAAAAACAGACAGGTGGGCAGAGGAGGTGGCATTGGTGAGGAATGAAATTCAGTTCCTTGCAAGGGGTGACATTGAAACAGGAAATGTGGAGTCAGTATAGATAGAACTAAGGAATTGTAAGGGTGAAAAGATCCTAATGGGACTAATCTACAGGCCCCCAAACAGTAGCCTGGACATAGGGCGCAAGTTGAATGGAGTTAAAATTGGCATGTAGTAAAAGTAATGCTGTGGTTGTTATGGGAGATTTCAACATGCAGGTAGACTGGGAAAATCAGGTTGGTACTGGACCCCAAGAAAGGGACTTTGTAGAGTGCCTTCGTGATGGATTCTTTGAACAGCTTGTATTGGAGCCTACCAGGGAGAAGGCAATTCTGGATTTAGTATTATGTAATGAATCGGATTTGATAAAGGAACTCGAGGTTAATGAACCATTAGTAGGCAATGACAATAACATGGTCAGGTTGAATGTACAATTGGAGAGGGAGAAGAGTAGATCGGAGGTGTCATTGTTGCAGTTGAATAAAGGGGACTATGGAGCCATGAGGGAGGAGCTGGCCAAAGTTGACTGGAAAGATACACTAGCAGGGATGACAGTGGAACAAAATTGGCAGGTGTTTCTAGGAATAATACAGAAGGTGTCGTGGCCATTTGGCCTGTTTTGCATGTCATTGAGGATGGCATGTGCCTTTCAATTTTAGACTGCCCGTTATATTGTGGGTAGGATTTATGACGTGTTTTTGGGCATGTTTGGAGCTTAGATGCTTGTGCAGAAGTTTAGTTTTTAGATTAGTTTTGGAGACACGATGGGAAGGCTTAACCCTTCTACCATGCGGACCATGCAGGGTCCACGAGAGATCTAAAGGAGATCATTCGGGATCATGCAAATCTTGCCAGTGTTATGGAGTTATCCTCCTCATAGGTTATCAGTTATCATATAACAGTGTTATCCTCATAGGCTCCAAAGCCACACTCAGCAAAATCAATAACCCCACTATCACCATCGACGGCACCACTGTTTCCCCATCTCCCCAGGCCCGCAACCTTGGCGTGATCTTTGATTCCACCCTCTCCCTTGAGCCATGTCATTAAAACCTCCTTCTTTCATCTCCGCAACATCGGCAAACTCAGACCCTCTCTCACACCTCCCGCTGCTGAAAGACTCATCCATGCCTTCATCTCCTCCCGACTGGACTATTGCAACTCACTTCTCCTTGGCATCAGCTCCACCTACATCAACCGACTCCAACTGGTCCAGAATGCAGCCGCCCGACTCATCACCCACACCAAATCCTGGCATCACATCACTCCAGTCCTCAAACAACTTCACTGGCTTCCCATCTCCCACCGGATCACCTACAAAATCCTGATCCTCACCTACAAAGCCCTCCACCATCTGGCCCCCCCCCCATATCTCACTGACCTCCTCTCCCCCTACCAACCCTCACGGTCCCTCAGATCCACATCAGCCGGTCTCCTCTCCATCCACAAGTCCAACCTCCGCAGTTTTGGGGACAGAGCCTTCTCCAGGGCAGCTCCCAGGCTCTGGAACTCCCTCCCCCAACTGATCCGCAATTCCGTGTCCCTCACCATCTTCCAGTACCGTCTCAAGACCCATCTCTTCACCTCTGCCTATCCTTAGCCCCACGTCCCCCTCCCTTTTCATCGGTGCATTAATTGCCTCATATTGTGTTTTGAATTGAATTCTGTCTTTACTTTGTGTACTAATCATGTCTCTACTATTTATTTCATTCCCCTTACATGTTTTTCCTCTACCTGCTAAATTTTTGTAAGGTGTCCTTGAGACTCTTGAAAGGCGCCCATAAATAAAATGTATTATTATTATTATTATGGAGACACGAGGAGTTTTCTAATGTCTAAAGTAATAAGCTGGAGTTCGAAGAAGATTGCAGTAACGAGTCGGAAGAAACTTGGATATATTTCACTGTTTGCCATCAACAATAAAGCATTTATTCATCAAAAGACTGTGTTCTGAAGTCATATCTGAGAATAAGCTTTGAAGGACTGTGAGTGAGCTTGCATGCGTTTAAAAGACACCTCCTTCAACCATGCTCATCCAAATAGCGTCTAGGGTGCTAATTACCTGAAAGATATGAAAATCTGCCGCTGCAGAAGGTGCAGAATCATTTAATTCCTCGGAGGAAGAAAGATTCCAAGGGGAGAAAGGGACGACCATGGCTGAAATTAGAGCACATGGTATTGTGGGTAGGGTGTTGACACGGATAGAACATTGGTTGGCAGACCTGAAGCAAAGAGTAGGAGTGAACGGGTCCTTTTCAGAATGGCAGGCAGTGGCGAGTGGAGTGCCGCAAGGCTCAGTGTTGGGGCGGCAACTGTTTACCATATATATTAATGATTTGGAAGAGGGAATTAGGAGCAACACTAGCAAGTTTGCAGATGACACAAAGCTGGGTGGCAGTGTGAACAGTGAAGAGGATGTTAGGAGGTTGCAGGGTGACCTGGACAGGTTGAATGAGTGAGCAGATGCTTGGCAGATACAGTATAATATAGATAAATGAGAGGTTATCCACTTTGGTGCAAAAACAAGGGAGCAGATTATTATCTCAATGGGGTTAGGTTAGGTAAGGGGGAGGTGCAGCGAGACCTGGGCGTCCTTGTACACCGGTCACTGAAAGTTGGCTTACAGGTATAGCTGGCAGTGAAGAAAGCTAATGGAATGTCGGCCTTCATAACAAGAGGATTTCAGTATAGGAGTAAAAAGGTTCTTCTGCAGTTGTATAGGGCTCTGGTGAGACCACATCTGGAGTATTGTATACAGTTTTGGACTCCTAATTAGAGGAAAGACATCCTTGTGATTGAGGTTCACGAGATTGATCCCTGGGATGGTGGGACTGTCATATGAAGAAAGATTGAAAAGACTAGGCTTGTATTCACTGGAGATTAGAAGGATGAGGGGAGATCTTATAGAAACATATAAAATTATTAAAGGACTGGCCAAGCTAGATGCAGGAAAAATGTTACCAATGTTGGGCGAGTCCAGAACCAGGGGCCACAGTCTTAGAATAAAGAGGAGGTCATTGAAGACTGAGGCGAAAAAAACATTTTCACCCATGAGTTGTGAATTTATGGAATTCCCTGCCACAGAGGGCAGTGGAGGCCAAGTCACTGGATGGATTTAAGAGAGCGCTAGATAGAGCTCTAGAGGCTAGTGGAGTCAAGGGTTATGGGGAGAAGGCAGGCACAGGATATGGATAGGGGACGATCAGCCATGATCACAATGAATGGCGGTGCTGGCTCGAAGGGCCGAATGGCCTCCTCCTGCACCTATTTTCTATGTTTCTATGTCTTCACTAAGGAGGACCCAAACACTCTTCCTGATATAGTAGTGGCCAGAGGATCTGGGGTGACAGAGGAACTGAATGAAATCCACATTAGGCAGGAAATGGTGTTGGGTAGAACATCTGAACAACCCTCTGCCACAGCCACTAATTTCTCAGGGACCACAAAGGGAAAACGCACTCCAGTAATCCCTCTGTGTGCTTTGTGTATGTCTGTTACGGTGTTCAGATTTGTCAAATATTGAATTGCATTTCAACAGTGGAGTCTTTAGGTTAATAGAGTTTAGTGTGAAACTGTTATGCAGAAGTGTTTTCGTGCCAGGAACAAACTACACACGCTTTAACTATAGACAACTCTCATTTAGTAAATGTCAAAAATATTCTGCTGCTTTTAAAGTATTTTTCCCCAAGCAGGTAGGGTGGCGCAATGGTGGAGTTGCTGCCTCACAGCGCCGGAGACACGGGTTCAATCCTGACTACGGGTGCTGTCTCTACGGAGTTTGTACGTCCTCCCCGTGACCCTCTTGTGTTTTCTTTAGGTGCTCTGGTTTCCACCCACACTCCAAAGACGTAGAGGTTTGTAGGTTAATTGGCTTTGGTAAAAAGTCCTCAGTGTGTAGGATAGTGCGGATGTACAGGTGAATGCTGGTCGGCGTGGATCGGTGGACCACACTGTATCTCGAAACGAAAACAATTGAGATTTAATATTGTTTGCCTTTTATTTCTTGACAGATCTAAGTATGATTAAGACAGCCCCTTGTCCCCTGTGTTGATTAAATGAGGGGGTGTAATTGCCTAAGACCCTCCCCCACCTGCCCTTCACTTCTGGAGTAATAGAATCAAGGTCATAACTTTTGGAAACAACTTCCTTTAGTTTAGTTTCTACAAGTGGGGTTTAGTTCAATGCAGATTTAACTTTATCCTGTGAAGCATTATCTTGTCCATCACTCGGGTTTCACCAATGTATTTCAGTTCAGTTCACTTTCATGTTGACAGCAAAGTTGGAGCTTGTGTGCATTGGCAATGTAGCTCTTTCATATGAGCAAGACACCAGCCAGACCATGAAGGAACAGTGCTGGAGTAACTCAGCGGGACCCTTCTTCAGGACCAGACATCAACGAGTGCTGGATTCACCATGACGTAGAAACATAGAAAATCGGTGTAGGAGAAGGCCATTCGGCCCTTCAAGCCAGCACCTTTCAATATGATCATGGCTGATCATCCAAAATCAATACCCCGTTCCTGCTATCTCCCCATATCCCTTGATTCCGTTAGCCACATTCAACTCTCTCTTGAAAGCATCCAGTGAATTTGCCTCCACTGCCTTCTGTGGCAGAGAATTCCACAGATGTTCTGCATGAAAACGTTTTCCCTCATCTCAGTCCTAAATGGCCTAATCCTTATTCTAAAACTGTGACCCCTGGTTCTGGACACCCCCAACATTGGGAACATTGTTCCTGCATCTAGACTGTTCAATCCTTTAAGAATTGTATATGTTTCTATAAGATACCTTCTCATCCTTCTCAATTCCAGTGAATACATGCCCAGTTGACACATTCTTTCATCATAGCTAAGTTCTGCCATCCCGCGTATTAATCTGGTGAACCTACGCTGTACTCCCTCAATAGCAAGAATGTCCTTCCTCAAATTAGGAAAGGTACAGAAGTGTGAAAAAGCATACCTCCAGATTCAGGGACAGTTTCTTCCCAGCTGTTATCAGGCAACTGAATCATCCTACCACAACCAGAGAGCAGTGCTGAACTACTATCTACCTCATTGGTGACCCTCGGACTATCTTTGCTGGCTTTACCTTGCACTAAACGTTATTCCTATACCATGTATCTATACATAGTAAATAGCTCAATTGTAATCATGCATTGTCTTTCTGCTGACTGTTTTTAACACGCGACAAAAAGTATTTCTCTGTACACGTGACAATAAACTCAACTGAACTGAGTTCCTTGTATCTAACACGTGAGTCGAGTTGGTTATAACCACTGTGACGGTCATATGGTGAAGTGGTTTATTCCCTTATGGTCCTGCCTTCCATTCGTAAGATCGCAAGTTTGAAAACGATCATAATCAGAGGTGACCTCATAATGTGCCTGGCCGGTGACCTCACAGTGAACTGCATCCGTAACCATGAGAGACGGGCTCCATTTCATCTGTCAACTTGGCAAACTGGCTCCATTCCATCTGTTAACTTGAAGTGGGCACACCGTACCCATTCACCCAGGCATTGAAACAGCTGGTGTGGATCAATAATCCAAGCAAGGAGTTTCTAGAATGCCGGTGAAAACGGAAAGCGCCAAGCAGACTTACAAGAGGAGATCTAAGGTAGATCTGAATCTGTTAATAGACCAAGATAAAAGGTGGAGTGACACAGCGGGTCTTATTCTTAAACTGTGACCCCTGGTTCTGGACTCCTCCTACATTGGGAACATAGGGACGTAGGGCTCTTCTGCCACCTCTGAGCTTGGATGAACCCTATCCATCCAGTGACAATCTTGTTTCCAGTCTCAAATATCCCCCCCCCCCCACACCTCCTGCCCCCTACCCAGCCTTCTACCCTCTCTGGGCCTTTTTATATCCACTGGTGGTGCAACAACTGTCTTGGCTTCTCCACTCCACTGGCCCACTCAAACCAGAAGGGTCCCAATGTGAAACGACAGGCAGCATCTGTGGAGAACATGGTTAGGTGACGTTTCACAGAGTGCTGGAGTAACTCAACGGGTCAGGCAGCATCTGTGGAGAACATGCATAGGTGACGTTTCACAGAGTGCTGGACTTACTCAGCAGGTCAGGGAGCATCTGTGGAGAACATGGATAGGTGAAGTTTCACAGGACAGTGCAGCTAGTTAGAGAACTAGAGTTGGGGAGGGATGGAGAGAGAGGGAACGCAAGGGTTATTTGAAGTTGGAGAAATCAATATTCATATCGCTGAGTTGTAATCTGCCTGTCCCGCTGAGTTTCTCCAGCATTTTGTGTCTATCTTTAGTGTAAACCAGCATCTGCTTGCTGTTCCTGCACATTCTGTCTTGCCCACATTGAGCAAGATGCTCCATCTACACTAGTCCCATCTGCCTGAATTTGCTCCACATCTCTCCATACCTATCCAATCCATGTATCTGTCAAGAGTGCTTTATTGTCATATGTCCCAAAATGAACAATTAAACACATGCGATAGAACTTTATCTATCCCAGGAGGGAAATTGATCTGGCAACAGTAATAAAGCACAAGATAAAGGTGGTCATGGTGGCGCAGCAGTAGAATTGCTACCTTACAGCAAATGCAGTGCCGGAGACCCAGGTTCGATCCCGATTATGGGTGCTGTCTATACGGAGTTTGTACATTCTCCCAATGACCTGCGTGGGTTTTCTCCAAGATTTATGATATCCTACAACACTCCAAAGCCTTGCAGGTTAATTGGCTATGGTAACACTGTAATTATCCATAGTGTGTGGAGTAGTGCTAGTATATGGGATGATCGCTGGTTAGTGTTAATGTGTGGGGATCGCTGGACGGCGCGGACCCGGTGGGCCAAAGGGCCTGTTTCTGCGCTGTATCTCTAAACTAAACTAAAATAAACTAAACATGAAACAGGAAATTAAAGTGACAAGGGGGAAAGCGGGAGGGGGGGTCAGTCTACCCCACGACAGAAGGGGGTGGAGTTGTACAGTTTGATAGCCACGGGGAAACAGGATCTCCTGTGGCGTTCTTGGTGGAACTAGTCTGTTGCTGAAGGTGCTCCTCAGTGTGCCGTGGAGCGGGTTACGTAGCAGCACAACATTCTTCTAAATTCTAGCGAGTACAAGCTGAGTCTATCCAGTCTTTCTTCATATGAAAGTCCAATCAGTCTGGTGAACCTTCTCTGTGCTCCCTCTATGGCAAGAATGTCTTTCCTCAGATTAGGAGATCAAAACTGTACGCAATACTCTAGGTGTGGTCTCACCAAGACCCTGTACAACTGCACTAGAACCTCCCAGCTCCTATACTCAAATCCTTTTGCTATGAATGCTAACATACCATTCGCTTTCTTCACTGCCTGCTGCACCTGCATGCCTGCTTTCAATGACTGGTGTACCATGACACTCAGGTCTCGCTCCATCTCCCCTTTTCCTAATCGACCACCATTCAGATAATAATCTACTTTCCTGTTTTTGCCACCAAAGTGGATAACCTCACATTTATTCACATTATACTGCATCTGCCATGCATTTGCCCACTCACCCAGCCTATCCAAGTCACCTTGCAGCCTCCTAGCATCCTCCTCACAGCTAACACTGCCCCCTAGCTTTGTGTCATCCGCAAACTTGGAGATGTTGCATTCAATTCCCTCGTCCAAATCATTAATATATATTGTAAATAGCCAGGGTACCAGCACTGAGCCTTGCTGTACCCCACTAGTCACTGCCTTCCATTCTGATAAGGACCGGTTTACTCCTACTCTTTGCTTCCTGTCTGCCAGCCAGTTCTCTATCCACATCAATACTGAACCCCCAATACCGTGTGCTTTAAGTTTGTATTCTAATCTCTTATGTGGGACCGTGTCAAAAGCCTTCTGAAAGTCCAGATATAACACATCCACTGGTTCTCCCTTATCCACTCTGCTAGTTACATCGTCGAAAAATTCTATAAGATTCGTCAAACATGATTTACCTTTCATAAATCTATGCTGACTTTGTCCAATGATTTCACCACTTTCCAAATGTGCTGCTATCCCATCTTTAATAACTGACTCTAACAGTTTAACCACTACCGATGTTAGACTAACTGGTCTGTAATTCCCCGTTTTCTCTCTCCCTTCCTTTTTAAAAAGTGGGGTTACATTATCTTCTACCCTCCAGTCCTCAGGAACTACTCCAGAATCTAAAGAGTTTTGAAAAATTATCACTAATACATCCACTATTTCTGGGGCTACTTCCTTAAGTACTCTGGGATGCAGCCTATCTGGCCCTTGGGATTTATCGGCCTTTAATCCATTCAATTTACCTAACACCACTTCCCGGCTAAGCTGGAAGATTCAAAGAGGACATGACTTGAGAATTAAGGGACAGAACTTTAGGGGTAACATGAGGGGGAACCTCTTTACTCAGAGAGTGGTAGCTGTGTGGAATGAACTTCCAATGGAAGTGGACATGAGGAACCTTGTCAAAGACCTTACTAAAGTCCATATAGACAACATCCACCGCTTTACCCTCATCAATTTCCCTAGTAACCTCTTCAAAAAATTCAAGAAGATTAGTCAAACATGATCTCCCAGGCACAAATCCATGTGTTCAAGAAGGAACTGCAGTTGCTGGAAAATCGAAGGTACACAAAAAAGCTGGAGAAACTCTGCGGGTGCAGCAGCATCTATGAAGCGAAGGAAATAGGCAACGTTTCGGGCCGAAACTCTTCTTCAGACTGATAGGGGGTGGCGGGGAGAAGGAAGGAAAAAGGAGGAGGAGGAGCCCGAGGGCTGGGGGTTGGGAGGAGACAACCCGAGGGCTGAGGAAGGGGAGGAGCCAGCATGGGCTAACAAAATCGGGAGAATTCAATGTTCATGCCCACAGGATGCAGACTCCCCAAGCGGAATATGAGGTGCTGTTGTGCATGCAGGATTTAATGATATTCGAAAAGAACAGTCAGAACTTTTAAAGAGGGATTTTACTGAACTATTAGATACACTGGACAAATTAGACATTAAGTCATTCATCAGTGGTCCCATACCAGTAGTTGACAGGGGAATAAACACATTCAGTCGGCTACTTGCACTGAATACATGGCTTTCCAGAGTCTGCAATGAAAGAGGAAGGAGCTTTATTGACAACTTTAACTTGTTGTGGGGGCGCAAATATCTTTTCAGAGCAGATGGTGTACACCCAAACAGGTTCGGCTCAAGACTGTTAAGGGACAATCTTCTCTTCTCGCTCTCCCACAAATCTACCCTGCCGCGGTCTGACACACAGGCCGCAGTCATACCACAGGTAGAGAAGCGAGGCAACAGCCCCCCCCACACATCTACCCTGCCACTGTCTGACACACAGGCCGCAGTCAGACCACAGACGTTGAGGAGAGACAACAGCCCCCCCCACCCACCCATCCCCATTGACGCGCCCTTACCCTCCCTACCATCCCCCACTGCTGATGCTGGCTTGGAGAGGAACGGCCACCACCCTCATCTGCACTCACCCATCGACGATGATCTCCACCCTCATCTCACCCATAGCCATAACAACACCAGCTCCACTGTTTCCTCCCATTATGATTTTCCATATGAATTGAAGAAACAGGAAAAAGGTGGCATTAAACTTGCATCTCTGTCTATGATGCTCAGCCCACGCCCCATATCAGTACCATTGCCACGTCACAGCCGCAGGGAGATAACAACCAAGCGGAGGGCGCCACAGCCCCCCTCCTGTATTGATAGCAGTCCTGAATATTACTGAGATAAGAAAGGGTTCAGCCGTAGACACATTACGAAGGAAGTTCCGCATAATCAGCTGAACCCAAGGTCGCCTACGTCAAACTATGGCACCTTCTGCATTCCTGTTGTGACTACTAAGAGAGTAAACAAAGGGAAACTTAGACACACTGCTAACCTAACAAACCTAATACTTATTACCTCCAAACCAAAACCAACCATAAAGCCTATCAATAATACCATCAGGATGGGTCTGCTTAATGTTAGGTCTCTTAATAACAAATCATTTTTAGTCAACGATTTTATTACCACCTCTAAACTGGATTTTATGTTTTTAACTGAAACATGGCTAGAACAAAATAACAGTGCAACCATTCTGATCGAGACAGCTCCTCCCAACTATAACTTTTTTGATGTATGTAGATCTGGAAAAAGAGGTGGAGGGGTTGCTGCTATATTTAAAATGTATTTCAGGGGAAACAGATGTCACTTGGTGATTTTCCATCATTCGAATACCTTTGTGCTGTATTGAAATGTTCCCCCAGAGTTCTCCTATTAATATTACAGGCCTCCTAAATATTATGCTAATTTTTTCGATGACTTTACAGAATTATTGTCTAGCATCTCCACTGACTTTGACTGTCTAGTTATAACTGGTGATTTTAATTTTCATACTGATGATTTGAATGACAAGGGTGCAAAATAATGTTTTACTATTTTAGACACATTTGAACTGTCTCAACATGTGAAAGAGGCTACTCATTGTAATGGGCACACCCTGGATTTGATTATCACAAAGGGTCTCATTGTTTCTGATATTTTCGTGACTGATCCTTCATTGTCTGACCACTTCTATGTTTTCTTTAATATATCTTTTATTCCCGACATACAGACAAAATCAAATACTGTCAAAAAACGGTATATAAATGAACATTCTAATGTACTCTTTAAAAATGCCATCTCCTTACCACCTCTAAACCCATGTTCTGCTGATGATCTTGTAGATAACTTTAACTCCAAAATTGTGAAAGTTATAGATGTCATTGCACCTGTTACGGTTAAAACGATTTCTGGTAAGCAAAAGGCACACTGGAGAAAAGCTGCTTTTGTAACAGCCCAGAAAAGAGAATGCCGGAAAGCTGAACGCATCTGGCGGAAAACAAAACTTCATATTCACCATGACATCTATAAAGAGAGCCTCCGTGCCTACAATTTAGACTTAAAAAGTGCTAGAGAAACATTTGTCTCCAATATCATTAACAACAACACTAATAAGGCAAAAACCCTATTTGCAACTGTTGACAGACTGACCAACCCCCCAACACAATTACCACCTGAACTCCATTCCACGCAGAAATGCAATGAGTTTGCATTATTTTATACAGATAAAATTGAAGGCATCAGACGTGCCATCAATATCACCGCTTCAAACAAAAATGTTGGATCACCACCCTGTTTAGGCAAAGGTAACGTGGCAATGATGACATGCTTTAATGTCATAGACTCTAAAACTCTTGTGGAAACGGTGACACAACTAAGGCCATCCACCTGCTTCCTTGATGCTTTACCTACCAACTTCTTTAAGAATGTTTTTGACTGCCTAGCAATAGACATACTGCAAATAGTTAACAGCTCTCTTCAATCATGCAATTTCCCAAAAGCCTTGAAAACTGCAGTTATTAAACCTCTTTTAAAAAAGCGGAGCCTAGATGCCTCTATTATTAACAACTATAGACCAATATCAAACCTATCTTTCATAAGTAAAATCATTGAGAAAGTTGTCCTCCAGCAACTTAATCACTTCCTGGCTTCAACTGGCTGCTACGACAACTTCCAGTCAGGATTTCGACCTCTTCATAGCACCGAGACCGCCCTTATTAAAGTTGTAAACGACATCCGTCTTAACACAGACTCTGGCAAAGTTTCAATATTAATGCTATTAGGCCTCAGTGCTGCATTCGACACTGTTGATCACTCAATACTTTTGGACAGGTTGGGAAAATGGGTGGGGCTCTCAGGCACAGTCTTAAGTTGGTTCAGGTCATATCTACAAGATAGGAACTATTTTGTTTCCATTGGAGACTTTGTATCAGAACCAACCAACGTGACGTGTGGAGTCCCGCAAGGTAAGATCTTAGGGCCCTCTTTATTCAACCTCTACATGCTCCCACTAGGGCAAATCATGCGGAATAATAATATTGACCACCACTGCTATGCCGATGACACTCAAATCTATGTAGCGCTATCACCAAATGACTATCGCCCCATAGATCTGTTGTGTCAGTGCATTGAGCAAGTCAAAGACTGGATGTGCCAAAATGTTCTCCAACTAAATAAGGACAAAACGGAGATAATTGTTTTTGGTGCTAAAAAAGAAAGGCTTAAAGTAACCCAACACCTTCACTCTCTGTCCCTGAAAACTTCAAACAAAGCCAGAAATCTTGGGGTCATTATGGATTCAGATTTAAATTTCGACAGTCACATCAAATCAGTAACAAAATCGGCCTACTATCACCTCAAAAACATAGCAAGATTAAGAGGACTCATGTCAGCTCAAGACTTAGAAAAACTTGTACATGCCTTTATTACTAGTAGGCTAGATTATTGTAACGGTCTCCTTGCAGGTCTTCCGAAAAAAACTGTCAGGCAGCTACAGCTTGTTCAGAACGCTGTTGCTAGAGTTCTAACAAAGACCAAAAAATTTGAACACATTACACCAATTCTTAAATCCTTACATTGGCTCCCTGTATGTCAGAGAATTGATTTTAAAATCCTGCTGCTCACCTATAAATCACTACATGGTTTAGGGCCAAAGTATATCACTGACATGCTTCCACTATATAAGCCTTCTAGACCGCTAAGATCTTCTGAAACCAATCTGCTAGTGATTCCCAGAGTAAATACAAAACATGGGAAAGCAGGATTTAGTTACTATGCAACAAATAGCTGGAATAAACTTCCTGAAGATTTAAGACTTGCCTCAACTTTGACCACTTTTAAAACAAGACTGAAAACTTTTATGTTTACTTTAGCTTTCAGCTAAATCTTAACTACATTGCACTTTTAACTTTTGCACTTTTTATAATGCATTTTTAATTTTGCTTTTCTTTTCTTTTAGTTCTTCTATTTTATTTCATTTTATTATTTCATTTATTGTATGACATGTTTTTATGTGAAGCACTTTGAGTCTGCCTCGTGTATGAAATGTGCTATATAAATAAAGTTGCCTTGCCTTGCCTTGCCTTGCCTTGCTGTTCCTCCAATTTCCGGTGTTGCTCACTCTGGCAATGGAGGAGACGCAGGACAGAGATGTCGGACGGGGAATGGGAGGGGGAGTTGAAGTGCTGAGCCACCGGGAGGTCAGGTAGGTTCTTGCGGACCGAGCAGAGGTGTTCGGCGAAACGATCGCCCTACCTCCGCTTGGTCTCACCGATGTAGATCAGCTGACATCTAGAGCAGCGGATGCAGTAGATGAGGTTGGAGGAGATACAGGTGAACCTCTGTCGCACCTGGAACGATTGCTTGGGTCCTTGACTGGAGTCGAGGGGGGAGGTAAATAGACAGGTGTTGCATTTCTTGCAGTTGCAACACTGCTCTCTCACCCCATCCCCGCACTCTCAACAAGGGCAGAGTCCCCCTAGTCCTCATCTTTCATCGCACCAGCCATCACATACAACAAATAATCCTCCCCCATTTTCGCCACCTCCAACGTGACTCCACCACTCGCCACATCTTCCCATCTCCCCCCCATGTCTGCCTTCCGCAAAGACCGCTCCCTCCGCAACTCCCTTGTCAATTCTTCCCTTCCCTCCTGTACCATCCCCTCCCCGGACACTTTCCGTTGCAACCGCAAGAAATGCTACATCTGTCCCGTTACCTCCCCCATTGACTCCATTCAAGGACCTCCCCAGGCTGTGCAGTGCGGAGGATCTGCATCTAAATGTAGAGCAGGCAAAATGTATAGGAAGGAACTGCAGATGCTGATTTACACCAAAGACACAAAAATGCTGGAGTAACTTCGGGGGACTGGCAGGATCAAAGGTTTCAAAGGCCTTTTATTGTCACCTGTACCAATTAATGTACAGTGATATGCGAATTACTAATCAGCCGTACTAAAAAAGCAACAAGATACACAAATACATAAAAGTTAACATAAACATCCACCACAGTGGATTCCCCACATTCCTCACTATGATGGAAGCCAATAAATTCTAACCTTCTTCCCTCATTTCTCTCCTACAGTCGGGGCAGTTGAACCATGTGTTGGGGCAATCAGAGCTCCCGCAGCTGCCGGTCGAAGCCCCCGTGTCAGGGCAATCAAATCTCCCTCGTCGGGGCGATCGAAGCTCCTGTGTCGGTGCGATCGGAGTTCCTGTGGCTTGTAGTTCCGGATGTCTGTCTCTGACCAGAGACCGCGTGCTCCGCGATGTTAAGCCCCGTAGGCTGAGGTGGTGGAGCTCTCGAAATCGGTCTCCAGCAAGAGGCAGCCAACTCGATGTTAGGCCGCAGTGTGGACAGCAAAACGATACAGAAAAATATCACATCTCCGTCGAGGTAAGAGATTAGGGAAAAGTTCCCCAACCCCCACATAAAACAAACTAATGAACACTAAAAACATACATTTAACACATCCCCATAAAAAACAAAGGAAGGGACAGACAGACTGTTGGCGAGGCAACCATGACTGGCGCCACACTGTGGTTGAATTTTGCATGCTATACAAACAGATCAGATAATCCGATACATACAATCATGTCAAACTGAAGTAAAATAGGTAGAGCAAAGGGGAAGGTACAGAGTGCAGAATAAATTGAATCAATTTTATTCGCCAAGTATGTATACATACAAGGAATTCGCATTGGTGCTTTGCTCGCAAGTAACAACACAATATATAGTAGACAATTACAAATAAAACATAATTTAAACAAGTGAAGAATGAAATAAAATACCAGAGCACAAAGGAGGCTTCAGACTTTTGGCTGTTGAGTAGAGCTACTGCTCGTGGAAAAATGCTGTTTTTATGTCTGGCTGTGGCGGCTTTGTTCTCAGCATTGTAGCGCACCAGTTCCATAGACAAAGTCCAATGTTTGTAATGGGGTAGAGGTGAATTGGACAGTAACCTTGCTTATGGAAGGACTGTTCAGAAGCCCGATAACAGGTCTGCAACCCTGGGTACTGAAGGAAGTGGCTCTAGAAATCATGGACGCATTGGTGATCATTTTCCAATGTTCTATAGATTCAGGATCCGTTCCTGTGGATTGGATGGTAGCTAATGTTATCCCACTTTTTAAGAAAGGCGGGAAAGAGAAAACAGGGAATTATAGACCAGTGAGCCTGACCTTGGTGGTGGGGAAGATGCTGGAGTCAATTATAACAGATGTAATTGCGGCACATTTGGATAGCAGTAACAGGATCGGTCCTAGTCAGCATGGATTTACTAAGGGGAAATCATGCTTAACTAATCTTATGGAATTATCTGAGGATGTACTAGGAAAATGAACACGGGAGAGCCAGTTGATGTAGTGTACCTGGACTTTCAGAAAGCATTTGATAAGATCCCACATAGGGGATTAGTGGACAAAATTAGGGCACCTGGTATTGGGGGTAGAGTGCTGACATGGATAGAAAATTGGTTGACAGACAGGAAGCAAAGAGTCGTGATTAAGGGGTTCCTTTCAGAATGGCAGGCAGTGACTAGTGGGGTACCGCAAGGCTCGGTGCTGGGACACGCAGATATTTACAATATACATCAATGATTTAGATGAAGGGATTCAAAGTAACATGAGCAAAATTGCAGATGACACAAAGCTGGGTGGCAGTGTGAACAGTAAGGAGGATGCTATGACAATGCAGGATGACTTGGACAGGTTGGGTGAGTGGGCAGATGCATAGCAGATACAGATTAATGTGGATAAATGTGAGGTTATTCACTTTGGTAGAAAAAACAGGAAGGCAGATTATTATCTAAATGGTGTCAAGTTGGGAAAAGGGGAAGTACTACGGGATCTGAGGGTCCTTGTTCATCAGTCAATGAAAGTAAGCATGCAGGTACAGCAGGCAGTGAAGAAAGCAAATGGCATGTTGGCTTTCATAACATGAGGAGTTGAGTAAACAAGCAAAGAGGTCCTTCTGCAGTTGTGTAGGGCCCTAGTGAGACCACACTAGGAGTATTGTGTGCCCTTTTGGTCCCCTAATTTGAGGAAGAAAATTCTTGCTATTGAGGGAGCGCAGTCTAGGTTAACAAGGTTAATTCTCAGTATGGCGGGATTCTCATAAGCTGAGATAATGGAGTGGCTGGACTTGTATACTCTGGATTTTAGAAGGATGCGAGGAGATCTTAATAGATCTTAATAGATACATAAAAAAAATAGGTGCAGGAGGAGGCCATTCGGCCCTTCGAGCCAGCACAGCCATTCATTGTGATTATGGCTGATCGTCCCCTATCAATAACACGTGCCTGCCTTCTCCCCGTATCCCTTGACTCCACTAGCCCCTAGAGCTCTATCTAACTCTCTCTTAAACCCATCCAATGATTTGGCCTCCACTGCACTCTGTGGCAGGGAATTCCATAAATTCACAACTCTCTGGGAGAAAACTTTTTTTCTCACCTTAGTCTTAAATGACCTCCCCTTTATTCTAAGTGTAGCCCCCTGGTTCTGGACTCGCCCAACATTGGGACCATTTATCCTGCATCTAGCTTGTCCAGTCCTTTTATAATGTTATGTTTCTATGAGAAAACCCCTCATCCTTCTAAACTCCAGTGAATACAAGCCTAATCTTTTCAATCTTTCCTCATAAACAGTCCCGCCATCCCAGGGATCATTCTCGTGAATCTACGCTGCACTGCCTCAATCACAAGGATGTCCTTCCTCTAATTAGGAGACAAAAACTGTACATAATACTCCAGATGTGGTCTCACCAGAGCCCTATACAACTGCAGAAGAACCTCTTTACTCCTATACTGAAATCCTCTTGTTATGAAGGCCAACATTCCATTAGCTTTCTTCACTGCCAGCTGTACCTGTAAGCCAACTTTCAGTGACAGGTGTACAAGGACGCCCAGGTCTCGCTGCACCTCCCCCTTACCTAACCTTTGCTGCCAACCAATTTTCTATCCATGTCAAAACCCTACCCCCAATATAATATGCTCTAATTTTAGTATTTTAGTCACCGGTCTCCCGTGCGGGACCTTATCAAAGGCTTTCTGAAAGTCTAGATACACTACATCCACTGGCACCTCTTCATCCATTTTACTGAATAGAAGGAATGGGTGACGTTTCGGGCCTATCTTCAGTGTAAACCAGCATCTGCAGTTCTTACATCACCCTCTCTATCTCTTGTTTGCCTCACCCCTGACTTTCAGTCTGAAGAAGGGCCTTGACCCGTAACATCACCTACTCCAGCATTTTGTGACTATCTTAAATGTAGAGCAAGATGGGGGCAAATGGCTGGAAGAGAGACCAGAATAAGATGCAATGTCAAATTCTCATCTACGGTCGATCAGTTCTTCTCATTACGGTGATGTTTAGTTTGTGCACAGTCTGTATTGAAGAACTTTATGTTTAGATTTATTATTGTCACGTGTACTGAGATACAGTGAAAAGGTTGTTTTCAAAGGTTTCAAAGGCCTTTTATTGTCACCTGTACCAATTAAGGTACAGTGATATGCGAATTAATAATCAGCCGGACTAAAAAAGCAACAAGATACACAACTACATAAAAATTAACATAAACATCCACCACAGCGGATTCCCCACATAAAGACAATAAATTCTAACCTTCTTCCCTCATTTCTCTCCTACAGTCGGGGCAGTTGAACCATGTGTTGGGGCAATCGGAGCTCCCGCAGCTGGTGGTCGAAGCCCCCGTGTCAGGGCAATCAAATCTCCCGCGTCGGGGCGATCGAAGCTCCTGTGTCGGTGCGATCGGAGTTCCTGTGGCTTGTAGTTCCGGATGTCTGTCTCTGACCAGAGACCGCGGGCTCCGCGATGTTAAGCCCCGTAGGCTGAGGTGGTGGAGCTCTCGAAATCGGTCTCCAGCAAGAGGCAGCCAACTCGATGTTAGGCCGCAGTGTGGACAGCAAAACGATACAGAAAAATGTCACATCTCCGTCGAGGTAAGGGATTAGGAAAAAGTTCCCCAACCCCCACATAAAACAAACTAATGAACACTAAAAACATACATTTAACACATCCCCAAAAAAAACAAAGGGACAGACAGACTTTTGGCGAGGCAGCTATTGCTGGCGCCACCCAGTGGTTGATCAGATAATCAGATAAATAAATACAATCAAGTCAAACTGAAGTATAATAGGTAGAGCAAAGGGGAAGATACAGAGTGCAGAATATATTGATTCAATTTTATTCGCCAAGTATGTATACATACAAGGAATTTACATTGGTGCTTTGCTCGCAAGTAACAACACAATATATAGTAGACAATTAAAAATAAAACGTTATAATTTAAACATGTGATGAATCCTCATGGAAAAATGCTGTTTTTATGTCTGGCTGTGGCGACTTTGTTCTCAGCATTGTAGCGCACCAGTTCCATAGACAAAGTCCAATTTCCGCAATGGGGTAGAGGTGAATCGGACAGTAATCTTGCTTATGGAAGGACTGTTCAGAAGCCGGATAACAGAGGGGAAGAAGCTGTTCCTGAGTCCGGCAGTGCGTGCTTTCAAGCTTCTGTATCTTCTGCCAAATGTGAGCAGGGAGAAGGAGGATTTCTTTGATTATGTTGGCTATTTTTCGGAGGCAATGTGAAATGTAGATGGAGTCAATGGTGGAAAGAGCTGTCTATGTGACAGACTGGGCTACGTACATTTCTCTGCAATTTCTCCCTGTCTTGGGCAGAGCTGTTTCCAAACCAAGCTGTGATGCAACCTATTCTGAACAAGGGTCTCGACCCGAAACATCACCTATACCTTTTCTCCAGAGGTGCTGCTTGACCTGCATTTCCTTCCTATGCAGTATGCTTCCTCTGAACTTTCTGTGGACTTTTGATCCTTTTGCTTTTGTCGGCAGTATTTAGGGGAGAGAGAAAATGGCTGATAGTGGTGTTCCTTCACTGCAGTCAGTCAGTAGGACTAAGATATTCCATGTCTTGTTTCTCTTCTTCCTCTCTCACATTTTACTGAAAATGCAAGTCATACCAAGGTCATCTGACCTAGCAAATGCCGTCTCCTTTCCTTTGCCTTGAAATGTAGGGTGGGATTGTTCTTGTTTCGCACAAGTTGCTTGTGAGTTATTATGATAATCAGATGATTCATAACTGGAAGTTCAGTAACTTTTAAATCTGGAGCTTAGTGCTTCCTCTCAAATTTGCCAGGATATTATTGGGAAGTTCTTATGCTTCAGCCAACTACCCATATGTTCAATTTATTATGAGTTGCATGATTTCTCATAAGTCTATGCATTGCCATCAATTAAATAATATTGAATGCCAATGGCAGGGAAATCAGATTGTTTAGTTCAGAGATACTAAACTAATCTTAGGCCTATCAAGTCAATGTCGACCAGTGATCCCGTACACTAGCACTATCCTACACACGAGGGACAATTTACAATTTTACCAAAGCCAATTAACCTACAATCCTGCATGTCTTTGAAGTGTGGGAGGAAATCGGAGCAGCTGGGGAAAACCCACGCTGTCACAGGGAGAACGTACAAACTCCTTGCAGGTAACACCCGCAATCAGGATCGAACCCGGATCTCTGACGTTGTAAGGCAGCAACGCTGAGCCACCAGTTGAATAGAGCTGTAGAGCATAGGTGCAGCAGTAGAGTTGCTGCCTTACAGCGCCAGAGATCCAGGTTCGATCCTGACTACGGGTGCTGTCTGTATGGAGTTTGCATGTTCTCCCTGTGACCATGTGGGTTTTCTCCCGGGTACTCAGATTTCAGATTTCCTCCCACTCTCCAAAGACGTACAAGTTTGGAGGACAATTGGCTTGAGTAAAAAAATGTAAATTGTTGTGTGTTGGAACGCGCTTGTGTGCGGGGATTACTGGTCGACACGGACTTGGTGGGCAGAAGAGCCTGTTTCCGCGCTGTATCCCAAAACTAAAACTAAACTAAAGTTGTACAGCACGGAAACAGACCTTTCAGCCCAATGACCCTTGTCTTGGTGCTTTGCCTGCATATGACCTTGGCCCTCTAAACCCTTCCTTATCTATACATCTGTCAAACTGTCTTATAAAAGTCATAATTGCATCTTAGCATCCTCTTCTGCAGTTTCCTCTGGAAGACTTATGTTGATTGTTCAAAATAGATGTCCTTGAATGAACACTGGAAGAACATGGTGAATTTTGGAACCAAATGTGTCTCATGTCAAGTCTTAACACATCCGTGTCAGAATGCTGACTCTTCAGCTGTTGATTTCAAGTTATTCATTAGAAACTAGTGTAGGATTTGACTAATTCTCCAAGGAACAATATTTTGGTCACATTTAAATTATTATTAACACTACTGACATGACATATATAAATTGGTGGCAATGTTTAGTTAGGATATGCGAAAGTGCGCACGCTAATTATCCAGTTAGTACAAGTTAACTGAGTTGCATCTTGTTAGTTAAGTGAAATCAGCTCCAACGTGTCACTCACAGTCACTTAGCCACCCTCTATAACAGTGGGGTAAATAGGATTAAGTCTCAAGAGTCCTGATCCAACGTCACTCGCTGGAGTTTAGGAGGATGAGGGGGAAGACCTCATTGAAACTCACTGAATAATGAAAGGCCTGGATAGTGTGGATGTGGAGAGGATGTTTCCACCAGTGGGAGAGTCTAGGATCGGAAGCCATAGCCACAGAATAAAAAGACATACCTTTAGAAACATGAAGAGGAATTTCAAGATCAAGATTCAAGAGAGTTTATTGTCAAGTGTCCCAGACAGGACAATGACATTCTTGCTTTGCTTCAGCACAACAGAATATAGTTGGCATGAATAATACAGAACAGATCAGTATGTCCATATACCATTATATAAATATATACACACATGAGTAAATAAACAGATAAAGAGCAAATAAACAGATAATGGGCAATGAATGTTCATAGTTTTGTATGAGTTGAGTTTAATAGCCTGATGGTTGTGGGGAAATAGCTATTCCTGAACCTGGACTTTGCAGTCTTTAGGCTCCTGTATCTTCTACCTGAAGGTAGCAAGGAGATGAGTGTGTGGCCAGGATGGTGTGGGTCCTTGATGATGCTGCCAGCCTTTTTGAGTCAGCGACTGCGATAGATCCCCTCGATGGTAGGGAGGTCAGAGCCAACGATGGATTGGGCAGTGTTTACTACTTTTTGTAGTCTTTTCCGCTCCTGGGCAAGCCACAACGCAACTGGTCAGCATGCTCTCTACTGTGCACCTGTAGAAGTTAGAGAGAGTCCTTTAGTTATTGGCTAATCTGGGGAATTAATTGATATTTGTATATTTTTAAGGCAATGATTGATAGGTTCTTGATTTATATGGCTGTTAGGTGTTATGGGGAGAAGGCAGGAGAATGGGGCTGAGAAGGAATGATAGCTCAGCCATGATTGAATGGCGGAGTAGACCTGATGGGCCGATGGCCAAATTCTGCTCCTATAACATATGGAAGGTCGCCAATCCATGTTCTGCAGAGATGCTGCCTGAGCCGCTAAGTTACTCCACTCTATGTCATGTTTTTTAACCAGTATCTACCGTTCTTTATAACCTCCAGTATTTTGTTCAGCTCTTTCTATAGTTGATGCTTGACCTGACTAAAATGTGCACTGGTGAAGTCCAGACTTCAGGCTACTCACTAATTGATTCCATTGTTTTCTTTAATCCTTTTTTGGGGAATTTTGACACCTCAATCTTTTTCTGATTAACATCCTTTATTGCAGCAAACTTGATTGGGGAAAAAAATCATCTTTGTTGTTGTAATATACAACTGGAGGTGACCAGGATTAATATCAGAAAGTTATTAAAATGAAAACAATGTGCTGGTGTGGCCTTCTTGTGCACTTAGCGTGCCCTCTGGTGATTACAGAGTAATAGCAGTCAAATACGGGACAAGGGCGGTTCCGTATCGGACAAACCAATTTAGCCCAACATACAGGATATCCTGGTAAATACGGGACAGTTGGCAACCCTAAGCACCACCCTACACACACTAGGGACAATTTGTTTCCCACTTTACACCAAGCCAACTGACCAACAAACCTGCATGTCTTTGAAGTGTGGGAGGAAACCGGAGAACCCAGAGAAAACCCACATGAGTCATAGGGAGAACGTACAAACTCCATACAGACAGCACCCGTGGTCAGGATCAAACCTGCATCTCTGGCGCTGCGAGGCAGCAACTCTATCGCTGCGCCAGTACCCACTGTACTGGGACATAGTCCTAGTATGTAGGATGATGCCAGTGTACGGGGGATGTACGCGCTGGTGCGGGCTCGGTGGGCTGAAGGGCCTGTTCCACGATGTACCCCTAAACAAAACTAAATGGAAGTCCACGTTTTATCCACCAGCGATATCTGTCCTTGGTCGGCATGGGTAATGCTTTATGACTGTGACTCCTTTACTTATGGTGAGAAATAGCTAAAGCATGAGGGCCTTGTGAAAGAAATTTCACTTTTATGTTCCTGCTCTGGTTTGCTGATGCTGGGAGAACTAGATGGGAAAATGTGGTGCGTACGAGACATGGGTGAAATATTCCAGGTACATGGTTGGTGGGTCACTGTCATGTATCCCATTCCCACAGCACATGGACTGAAACCCAACCAGGCTTATCGCCCAATTAATTGTTAGGCAAATAAAACAAGCCTGAATTAGCAAGAAGACTGAAGGATGATGTTTGAACCATGTTTCAGTTATAGATGCAGCATGGAGACAGGCCGTTCAGCCCAAAGACTCCATGCTGACGATCGATCACCTATTCACACTAGTTCTATGTTATCCCACTTTCTCATCCACTCCCAACACACTGGGGCCATTAACCTGCAAACCCGCACGCCTCAGGGATGTGGGTGGAAATTGGAGCACTTGGGCACAGGGAGAACATGCAAACTCCACACAGAGAGCAGCTGAGGTCAGAATCCAACCCGGGGTCTCTGGCACTGCAAGGCAGCGGCTCTAGCGGCTGCGCCACTGTGCTGCCACAAGTTGCCAGTGTCTCCACGCCTATGTGAGTTGTCGCATTTGTGTCTGCTCCTGTATTGTGCAGACCTGCTCATCTGTGTCTTTTTAATAACCCGTAGGTGGGTGGAAAAGGTGACGTTTCGGGTCGAGACCCTTCTTCAGACAATGGCAACATCACTTTCAGCCTGGGAGAGGAAGGGGATATGCAGAGAGATGGAATAGAAGAAAAACAGGATTTCCTCTCTTTCCCGTCAGATAAAGTGGCACAACAGTTGACGTACATGGATGCTGTAAGTAAACAAGGATTTCAAGAGTGTTCTAATTGTCAAGTGTGTTGAAATGGAACAATGACATTCCTTCTTGCAGCAGAACAACAGCTCTGTAAACACAATACTCAACAGATAGCATAAGCAAACAAACAAAAAAAAGTTTGATAAAGTGTACAAAATCACATGAGATATAGATCGGGTAGACGCACAGAGCCTCTTGCCCAGTGCATGGGAATCGAGAACCAGAGGACATAGGTTTAAAGTGAAGGGGTAAAGATTTAATAGGAATCTGGGGGGTAACCTTTTCACACAAAGGGTGGTGGGTGCATGGAACGAGCTGCCAGAGGACGTAGTTGAGTCTGCTTCTATTGGAACATTTAAGAAACAATTAGACAGGTCTTGCGTATGGTATGCACAGCCTAAAGTTGTAGATCAAGTGGCATGAAAAACACTACACCTATTTGTTTGTACACGTCGGGTTGATTGCATTAGTCGAAACAGGGTCGACCACAAGAAGGTTGCAATCGCCCATCCCATTAGACAGGTACTTGGATAGGACAGATTAAGAGGGATATGGGCTAAATGCAGGCAGGTGGGACTAGTGTAGATGGGACATGTTGGTTGGTGTGGTCCAGTTGGGCCGAAGGGCCTGTTTCCATGCTGTATGACTATGATTCTAAATAAAAGAAAATCATTATATAACATATAACCATATAACAATTACAGCACGGAAACAGGCCATCTCGGCCCTACAAGTCCGTGCCGAACAACTTTTTTCCCTTAGGCCCACCTGCCTGCACGCATACCATAACCCTCCATTCCCTTCTCATCCATATGCTTATCCAATTTATTTTTAAATGATACCAACGAATCTGCCTCCACCACTTCCACTGGAAGCTCATTCCACACCGCTACCACTCTCTGAGTAAAGAAGTTCCCCCTCATGTTGCCCCTAAACTTCTGTCCCTTAATTCATTTTTCACACAGAGAGTGATGAATCTCTGGAATTCTCTGCCACAGAAGGTAGGCGAGGCCCGTTCATTGGCTATATTTAAGAGGGAGTTAGATGTGGCACTTGTGGCTAAAGGGATCAGGGGGTATGGAGAGAAGGCAGGTACAGGATACTGAGTTGGATGATCAGCCATGATCATATTGAATGGCGGTGCAGGCTCGAAGGGCCGAATGGCCTACTCCTGCATTTGGAATCAAGGACTCAGATTTCAGGTCGGAAGGGAAAGATTTAATAGGATTCTGAGGGCAAATTTTTTTACACAGAGGGTATGAAATAAACCGCCAGAGGAGGTAGTTGAGGTGGGTACAATAATATTTAAAAAGACATTTGGACAAGTACATGGATAGGAAAGGTTTACTGGAATATGGGCCAAATTTGGGCAGATGAGGTTCAGGTTGATGGGGCATCTTGGTCGGAAAGTTGGGCAAAAGGGTCTGTTTCAGTGCTGAATGACTTCAGTGCAAAGCAAAAGCCTTGAGTCCTAGTGCACCAACTGTTTGAAGTTTGGTGTGTGTTGTGCTCAGTAGCCGGATGGTTGTTGTGAAGGAGCTGTTCCTGAAGCTGGAGGTCATAGTTTTCAGGCTCCTGTACCTTCTTCCCCATGGTAGGATTGAACTGGGAGCGTGGCCAGGTGGTGTGTGTCTCTGATGACCATTTTGTTTGGATCCGTGAGATGAATTTGGGTCCATTTGTTCAGTTTAGTTTATTGTCACGTGTACCGATGTGCAGTGAAAAGCTTTTGTTGCGTGCTATCCAGTCAGCGGAAAGACAATACATGATTACAACCAAACCATTTACAGTGTATAGGTAGTTTAAGAAGATCACAGTCCAAGTAAGAAATGTTGCTGCGGGAGTGGAGATTTAAGAGTGTGGAGCGATTGTAAGATGAGTTTGTAGATCTGCTTCTGTGGCTAGCACGCAAATAGTCGCCTGAGTGGGACACCACCTTGGAAGAAGTGCCTGATTACTCCAAATGCCACGTATTAGTATTGAGTGAGCACTCCTGTCTTTTCCTCGCATTATTAATGCCGTTAGTACTATGTTAGTTCACTTCTCACAGCAGCATTTGAAAGTTTCAAGACATGTTGTTTTAAACACGTGATTCCGATATCAAGATTGGAATCCTTGTGCCAGGGAATATTTCAACAACCTTTTTGTTTTTTTCTGAGCTGGATGTCATGTTATTAAAGATGGGATAGCAGCACATTTGGAAAGTGGTGAAATCATTGGACAAAGTCAGCATGGATTTATGAAAGGTAAATCATGTCTGACGAATCTTATAGAATTTTTCAAGGATGTAACTAGTAGAGTGGATAAGGGAGAACCAGTGGATGTGTTTTATCTGGACTTGAAATATCAAGGTTGCTTGGCCAGAGGAAGGGTGTCATCAATTTTGGAAAGGGTGAAGAAGAGGTTCACCAAGGCGTTACCTGGACTTGCAGGCCTAGATTATAGCGAGAGGCTGAATAGGCCACGATGCCTCCTTTGGAGTGCAGGAGTGAGGGGGACATAAATGAAGTGGACATAATCATGAGAGGCGTAGGTAAAGTGACCATTAATTCTTTCATTCTTGACCCTTTGAGCGCATTATTTGAAGTGTAATGTTTAATTGCACCATCACAAGTCTAGTTTAGTTTAGAAATACAGCGTGGAAACAGGCCCTTCAGCCCACAAAGCCTACGCCGACCAGCAACCCCCATCCACTAGTTCTATTCTACACGCAAGGGACAATTTACAGAAGCCAATTGACAGTTATCTATCATCTTGCACTTCTGCCAATAGGAATTTCATTGTTTCATTGTCAGTACCAATAACACGTATTGGGGGAGGTAGATTAGTTTAGTTTAGACATACAGCACGGAAACTTCGGTCTTCGGTCACGGAAACAGGGGTCCAGCGCATTTGCACCAACCAGCGACCCCCACATATTAGGGACAATTTACATCTAGCCAATTAACCTACAAACCCGTACATGTTTGTAACATGGGAGGAAACCGGAGCAGCCGGAGAAACCCCACACAGTCACGGGGAGAAGGTACACACTCCGTTCAGACAGGACCCGTAGTCAGGATGGAACCTGGGTCTTTGGCGCTGTGAGGCAGCATCTCTACCATTGTACCGCCCCTTACTTACTTAGTTGTTGTGTTTAATTCCAGGGGCTGTTCAAGAAGGTTGTCCCAGATGACTGCCTGGGCGGCGTCTGGTCGAAACGGGACAAGAAGGGGAATGAGCACCTCGCATCCACCGTCCGGGCCACCATCACTCAGTTCAACACCGTCACCAATTGCGTCGTCAGCACCATACTGAGGGACCTGCAGCTGAAGCCCCAGCAACGAGGCAAAATCATGGAGAAGTGGATCGACGTTGCCGAGGTAACCACATGGCTTCTCCATTCTGCCTCTGTCAGCGGTAGAGTCGCTGCCTCACAGCGCCAGAGACCCGGGTTCGATCCTGACCACGGGTGCTGTCTGTTTGTATGTTCTCCCCGTGACCTGCGTAGGTTTTCTCTCGGTGCTCCGGTTTCCTCCCACACTCCAAAGACGTGCAGGTTTGTAGGCTAATTGGTTTCGGTAAAATTTCAAATTGTCCCTAATGTGTCGGATAGTGTTAGTGTACGGGGTGATCGATGGTCAGCATGGACCCAGTGGGCTGAAGGGCCTGTTCCCATGCTGTATCTCTGAATGAAACCACTGCATCCTGGCTTGTAAGCTTGACATATGCTACAAATTATTTCCATTAGAGGCAAATAAACAACACTGCTTCACTCCGGGTGTTTTTGAGCATCGCTGTGTTCTGTTAAAGATGCTGTGGTTGCTTTGATTAGGAAGGACCTGCAGATGATGGTTTAAACCAAAGATAGGCACAAAAAGCTGGCGTAACTCTGCGGGACAGGCAGCATCTCTGGAGAAAAGGAATGGGTGACTTTTCAAGTTGAGAAACTATCTTCAGACCCACTTTGCTTTGTTCCCTTGCTTCATTTAATTGTACAAGCTATTTGGCATCCACATTTCCGGATGCCACGATTACCGTGCAGTTTTAAACATGGTCCATCGGCCCACCTTGTCCATGCTGATCATACTAGTTCACACTAGTTTTATGTTATCCTGCTTTCTCATCCATTCTGTACACACGGGACAATATACAGAGGCCCCACAATATACAGAGGTCCCAGATACAAAGACAGATGTGTACAGCAATTCGTTCTTCCCACGCACAATTAAAGCATGGAATAATCTCCACCAAACTATAGTTACCCAAACAGATGCAACTAAATTTAAAGTAGCACTTTCTTCCCAATAACCCTTTCTGGCTTAATCCCTCCCTTCATCACCTCCAGTTTAAATTCCAGTTGGAATATTTTGGAGGACCAAGAAACCAAGAACCAAGAACCAAGGCCAATTAACCTACAAACTAATTTAGTTTACGTTAGAGATACAGACCCTTCGGCCCACTGAATTCGTTCCGACCAGCGATCCCCGCACATTAACACTATCCTACATCAGTGACAATGTTTACATTTATAGCAAGCCAATAAGCCTACAAACCTGAATGTCTTGGGAGTGTGGGAGGAAACAGAAGCTCTCGGAGAAAACCCCTTCGCAGGTCACAGGGAGAACATACAAACTCCGCACAGACAAGCACCCGTAGTCAGGATCGAACCGGGGTCTCTGACGCCGTAAGACGACAGTAGCTCCACCCTTGACCTGCTCTGGCTACAAGCTAGATCTTAACCTTTGCCTCATATAATCAAGCCAAGCCTTTCGTTATTCCATTCCCTGAAGTAAAGCAGCAAGACTGCTGAAGGGAAATAGACTGCGGTTACATACGTAACAATCCATGCTTCAGGATGTGTTTGTATGTGAATATTAACAAAGCAAAAACAATATTGCCATTTTTACAATGCACAAAAGCAATCCATCTTCAGATTTTTAAGTCTGATATAAGTCTGAAAAAGGGTCTCAACCCAAAACTTCACCTATTCCTTTACTCCAGCACTTTGAGTCTATCTTCACATTTTTTAATGACATTTTTAAAATGTGTAGACAGGCTCTTTAACCCCATGAGTCTATGCTACACTAATACTGTCCTATACACACTAGGGACAATTTGCAATTTTACCGAAACCTACAAACCTGCACATATTTGGAGTATGGGAGGAAACTGAAGATCTCAGAGAAAATCCACGCAGGTCACAGGGAGAACATACAAACTCCGTATAAACAGCACCCGCAGTCGGCATTGACACGTAGTCTCTGGTGCTGTAAGCGCTGTGAGGCAGCAACTCCACCGCTGCACCACCGGTGCCCTTGTAAAATTATATTGGCTATTAGATGCAAAGCAGTTTCCCTCCCTCCCAGAGCAGTAAATTGGATAAACATTTAGTTTTTATTTTCTGTGGACCCTCCTTTGTTTTGATCCTTCTTCAATCATTATCATATGCAGTGGGTCATGGACATGAGGTGTTAAGGGCCTGTCCCACTTACGTGTCCTTGGCACGCAAATGACACGACCTCATGGTCGCGTTGAGGCGCACGGGCATCATATGGCCATGCGGGGCCGGTCCCACTGAGAAACGTGGAGGTGTATGGAGTTGTGCGCGACATCGCGCGGGGCTTCGAAATATTTGTAGCAAATTAAATCTTCGCGCAACAACGGCTTGTCGCGGAACTAACGGCCAAAGTGGGACAGGCCCAAGACCCTGGCGTGACGCAACGTCTCACCTCCAACAGCAGCAGAAGCGGGCAAACGATCGCCGAACTCGGCCTGCGGTTCACAGCCGTTGTGGTCCGGATCCGTCCCCACTCCTACTCCCAGAACCATGCCAAGAAAATTGAAGATAGACACAAAATGCAGGAGTAACTCAGCGGGTCCAGCAGCATCTCTGGAGAGAAGCAATGGGTGACGTTTCGGGTCAAGACCCTTCTTTCAGACTGAAGACATGAAACATCATCCATTGCTTCTCTCCAGGGAAGCTGCCGCTCCTGCTGAGTTACTCCAGCATTTTGTGTCCATCTTCAAATGACGTCACGCGCTCTAGACAGATGTGCGGTCGAATAAAGTCGTGCGCGACCTTCGCGGAAACATCGCGGCTCAACGCAACCACGAAGTCGCGTAATTTGCGTGCCAAGGACACGTAAGTGGGACAGGCCCTTTAATGTCGCCGTTGCTTTCAATCAATCAATCAATCAACCTTTATTGTCATCTTGCAAAGCAACATTTGTACAGTGCAAAATGAGAAGACGTTTCCCAGGGAATACCTGGAAAACATTAAAACATTTCACACATAATAACAGTAAAAAATCAATCCAGTCCCTGATGAAACAGTATAAATAGTTAAAAGCAGGTAAAACAGCAACATTAAAATACAGTAAAAACAGTCATTAAAATGTCCAGGGCAGCTGATTTGAGTGGCCAGTGCCAGAGTTATTAAATTGTCAGTACAAAGCCGCAGAATCAGGTGGAGTGACTGTTTAGCAGCCTCACAGCCTGTGGCAGGAAGCTGTTTAGCAGTCTGGTAGTCCGGGCTTTGATGCTACGGTATCTCTTGCCTGATGGCAAGAGATCCAGGTGTGTGTGGACGGGGTGTAGTTTGTCCTTAGCTATTATCAGAGCCTTTTTCAGACAGCGGCTCTGGAACAGGGTAGGGTAACCAAACAATGGGATGAAAGAAAGGCTTCCTTTTCTGCCCCCCCCCCCCTCCCCACCCACCCACAACTGAAAATACTCCAGAAGTGATGTTTTATAACACTTCTGAAGTCTCTTTTGATGTCCTTGACCCCAGCCACCACTGGCCACTGCTGACGGAAGGTGGTCGGCATTGAAGTGTAGAGCTGAGGTGAATAACAAGCCTTGGGTTACCCAGTCTAAATGTTTTCGACACAATCGTACCGCTGTACTATTGTCACAGCTGACTCTCCTCCTCAGAGCCAAGTTCATAAACCCTGAGCCATCAGGAAGCCAGCAACCACTGATGGACATCTCTTGTTTTCCATTCAGGAATGCAGGATGATGAGGAAATTCTCCTCGCTCCAGGCTATTGTATCAGCCTTGCAGTCAATCTCCATCTACAGGCTGAAGAGGACCTGGGACACTGTTTCAAAGTAAGTTCATTTCTCTTTGGCCTGTTTTTTCTTAAAGAGCATAAGTTATGTGGTGGATGGATTGCAAGTTCCTTCCTGCTCCCTTTGGACCAGTTTATTTTAGAGATATAGCGCGGAAACAGGCCCATCGGCCCACTGATTCCACACCGACCTGCGATCCCCGCACATTAGGTCCTGGCACACCTCAAAAGCTGCCTACCCCCCACACTGGATCCCTATCAGTTTGCCTACCGCAAGAACAGGAGTACGGAGGATGCCATCTCAACGGCACTTCACTCCGCCCTCTCCCACCTCGACAACAGAGACACTTACGTAAGAATGCTGTTCATCGATTACAGCTCAGCATTCAACACCATTATACCATCAAAACTGATCACCAAACTCGGTAACCTGGGCATCGACCCCTCCCTCTGCAACTGGATACTGGACTTTCTAACCAACAGACCCCAGTCTGTTAGGTTAGACAAGCACACCTCTTCAACCCTCACCCTGAACACCGGCGTTCCACAGGGCTGTGTGCTGAGTCCCCTCCTCTACTCCCTCTTCACCTATGACTGCACACCTGTACATGGTACTAACACCATCATCAAGTATGCAGATGATACAACGGTGATTGGCCTCATCAGCAACAACGATGAGTCGGCCTACAGGGAGGAGGTCCAGCACTTAGCAGCATGGTGCGCTGACAACAACCTGGCCCTTAACTCCAAGAAGACCAAGGAGCTCATTGTAGACTTCAGGAAGTCCAGGGGCGGCACGCACACCCCCATCCACATTAACGGGACGGAGGTGGAACGTGTTTCTAGCTTCAGGTTCCTGGGAGTCAACATCTCCGATGACCTCTCTTGGACCCACAATACCTCAACTCTGATCAAGAAGGCTCACCAGCGTCTCTTCTTCCTGAGGAGACTGAAGAAGGTCCATCTGTCTCCTCAGATCCTGGTGAACTTCTACCGCTGCACCATCGAGAGCATCCTTACCAACTGCATCACAGTATGGTATGGCAACTGCTCTGTCTCCGACCGGAAGGCATTGCAGAGGGTGGTGAAAATTGCCCAACGCATCACCGGTTCCTCGCTCCCCTCCATTGAGTCTGTCCAAAGCAAGCGTTATCTGCGGAGGGCGCTCAGCATCGCCAAGGACTGCTCTCACCCCAACCATGGACTGTTTACCCTCCTACCATCCGGGAGGCGCTACAGGTCTCTCCGTTGCCGAACCAGCAGGTCCAGGAACAGCTTCTTCCCGGCGGCTGTCACTCTACTCAACAACGTACCTCGGTGACTGCCAATCACCCCCCCCCCCCCCGGACACTTATTATCACTTATTATTATTTATTTAAATCATTTGCTATGTCGCTCTTCCAGGGAGATGCTAAATGCATTTCGTTGTCTCTGTACTGTACACTGACAATGACAATTAAAATTGAATCTGAATCTGAATCTGAATCTGAATCTGATTAACATTATCCTACATCCACTAGGGACAATTTTACATTTATACCAAGCCAATTAACCTACAAACCTGCACGTCTTTGGAGTGTGGGGGGAAACTGAAGATCTTGGAGAAAACCCACGCAGGTCATGGGGAGAACGCACAAACCCCATACAGATAGCACCCGTAGTCAGGTTCGAACCCTGGTCTCTGGCGCTGTGAGGCAGCACCTCTACCGCTGCACCGCCGTGCCACCCGTGGACAAGGACAGATCTCAAATATTTAGTAGTAGCCATCAAATCAACTCATAGATACAGAATGCAGAATATAGTTCTCCGTATTGTAGCGCACCAGTTCCAGAGACAAAGTCCAATGTTCGCAATGGGGTAGAGGTGAATGGGGCAGTAATGGGGCTAAGTGTTCGGCTGGCAACCGGAAGGTAGCCGGTTCGAATCCCGCTTGGAGTGCATACTGTCGTTGTGTCCCTGGGCAAGACACTTCACCCACCTTTGCCTGTGTGTGAATGTGTGTGAGTGATTGGTGGTGGTCGGAGGGGCCGTAGGCGCAGATTAGCAGCCACGCTTCCGTCAGTCTGCCCCAGGGCAGCTGTGGCTACAGAAGTAGTTCACCACCACCGAGTGTGACTGAGGAGTGTATGAATAATGCGATGTAAAGCGCCTTGAGTATTCTAGAAAGGCGCTATATAAATCCCATCCATTATTATTATTATTACCCTAGCTTATGGAAAGACTATTCCGATAACAGAGGGGAAGAAGCTGTTCCTGAGTCTGGTGGTGCGCTCCTTCAAGCTTCTATACCTTCTGCCTGACGGGAGCAGGGAGAAAGAGGATTGACTGGGGTCGGGGAATCTTTGATTATGTTGGCTTCATTATATAAGCACGGTTGCCAACAATGTAGAGAATTTGCAAACCTCTGCTGGCTAATGGAATGTGTTAAATTATTATATTTATATTAAAGCATGCGCCTGGAATTGGAACTCCAAGCCACAGACATCTTGATCCTCCCCTGATGTGTGGGCAGCAATGAAATTTGGCTAGCTGCCATAATTAGTTTTACTTTAGAGATACTGCATGAAAATAGTTAAATGTACATTTATTTATTTATTTATTTATTGTCCCATATGCAATTAACCACTACATAATGGAATTCATTTTGCATATAATGCTGGTGGTGTCATGTTTGACCATTTCTTCGTTCACAGTCCAGGCCTGGCCAAGTATAGCCGCTGTGTCCTCCGCTGCAGCTCCACCACTGCAGGCCGCAAGCGGTCCACGTGCTCGGCCTCTTGAAGCGGTGCCCGGTCCAGGCTGTTGCTGAGCTTCCAGTGGCTACACCCCCGTTGAGACGGCGCACTCCCTCTCGCAACTGGTCTGTGCACCGGCCCCCCGGCCCACTCCCTCCACTCTGGGTGGGTGATCCGAGCCATCTGCGGCGGGCGAGTCCCTGGTCTCCAGCAGGCGAGTTGGGCCTACTGGGTAGGCCCATGGTCTTCGAGCGTGTAGCTCCATGGGGGCCCATTCGCCCACCAAGTCCACACCAACTAATAATCACCCGTACACTAGACATTAGGGACCATTTACAGAAGCCAATTAACCTCCAACCTTGTACGGCTTTGGAGTGTGGGAGGAAACCTTAGCACCTGGAGAAAACCCACACAGTCACGGGGAGAATGTACAAACACCACACAGACAGCACCCATAGCCTGGATTGAACCCAGGCCCCTTGTGCTGTGAGGCAAAAACTCTAGCACTGCCAATCCACTGTTGAGTAACATTCAGGTTCTGTAAAGACCACAATCTCTGTAACGCTATTATTTACTTCATCTCAGACGCCTTGCTAGCAGATGATTAATCTGCCTGGTATAACCAACCTCCTTGTATCATTCTTTTTATTAGGGACTGTATGTTGAAGTTTGAAGAGCTTTCACAAATCTTCTCCTATGACAACAACAAAGTGAGGAGTCGGGAGTTGCTAAAGAAGGTACGTCACACCCAGCATGGTGGGACCTTAAATGGTTGTCAAAAATACTCACAATGGATTAAAGCAGTGGCTGGCAGTTAATCAATATTGTAGACCAATCAATATTGTAGACCAATCAATATTGTCGACCAATCAAACAGTAAATGTACACACGAGGAACGACAGATGCTGGAATCCTGTGGAGAGTAGTAAGTGTTGGAGTAACTCAACGGTAATTCGACGACCTGCTATGACTGTGACAGTCGCTGGCAGTCGCCGAAAATATCGCCTAAGTGGGACAGACCCTTTAGATAAGTACATGGATAGGACAGGTTTGGAGGGATATGGACCAAATGCAGGCAGGTGGGACTAGTGTAGCTGGGACATGTTGGCCGGTGTTTGCAAGTTGGGCCGAATAGCCAGTTTCCACACTGTATCACTCTATGACTCTATGACAGTACCTCTGTGTAAATATTCACTCAACTACCACCTGTTGCTATGCTTTTTTATTCTGAATGATAATGTTTATCAGTTGTGTGGGATTCAGGCTGCAATTATAATCCACCTGCAACTACTTTGTTTGCATTATCTTTTGGACGGCAGCTGCTTAATGTCATAAATCATACGTTATAGGTTCATAAATCATAGGTGCAGAATTAGGCCATTTGACCGATCATGTCTACTCAGCCATTCAATCATGGCCCATCTAACCCTCTCAACCCCATTCTCCTGCCTTCTTCCCATAACCCCGTACCAATTATGAATCTGTCTCTCTGCACCTTAAAAATATCCATTGATTTGGTCTCCACAGCCGTCAGTGGCAATTAATTCCACTGATTCACCACCCTCTGACGAAATAAATTCCTCGTCATCTCCTTTTAAAGGCACATTGTTTTATTTGAAGCTCTATCCTTTGGTCCTGGACTCTCCCACTAGTGGAAACATCCTCTCCACATCCACAAAATGTTGGAGTAACTCAGTGGGTCAGACAGCACCTCTGGAGAAAAGGAATAGGCGACATTTTGGGTTGACATTTCCTATTTCTATTCCTTCTCTTCAGAGATGTCCCGCATAGTTACTCCAGTATTTTTTCTATCTTCGGTTTAAACCAGCATCTGCCATTCCTTCCTGCACACTCTCCACATCCGCTCAATCTGGACCTTTCACTATTTGGCCAGTTTCAATGAGTTACCCCCACCCCCTCATCCGTCTAAACTCATAAATGAACTAAAAATTAAATCATGCCTTAACTCATCTGCCATTTTGTTGAATGGGTTGTATCAGTCATTAAGAAGCCCTGAGCTCTTAAGAAGGTAAATTACCAATCTTGTTACATGTGAATAACACTTTCAGTCATTGAAATATTTTTAAAGTTTTCCAGAGCTGAAGAGTTTGGTCAGGGAAAAATAACAAGATAGACACAAAATGCTGGAGTGACTCAGCGGGACAGGCAGCATCTCTGGAGAGAAGTCTGAATGAGACTGAAGGGTCTCAACCCGAAACGTCACCTATTCCTTCTCTCCAGAGATGCTGCTTGTTCCGCTGAGTGACTCCAGGATTTTATGTCTATCTTCGGTTTCAACTAGCATCTGCAGTTCCTTTCTGCACAAAAAAACGGGATAGACAGTCGACTTGGGCTTGGTGCGTCAATGGGGGAAAACAAAGCTAATCACATTTAGTTGGGCAATTTGAGGTGTGCGTGTGCGTGTGCGTGTGCGTGTGCGTGTGCGTGCGCGCGTGTGTATTTTCTTTCTCCGGGCGCTCCAGTTTCCTCAGACACTCCAAATTTTGTAGTTAATTGGTTTTGGTCAAATTGCCCATTCTTCCTAGTGTGTAGTATAGTGTTAGTGTGCAGGATCGCCGGTTGGTGTGGACTCGGTGGACCGAAGGGCCTCCCTCCATGCTGTATCTCTGAACTAAACTAAAGATAGAGCATGGAAACAGGCCCTTGAGCCACCGAGTACACGCCAACCATCGATCACCCATTCTATGGTATCCCATTTTCTCATCCACCCCTACACACAATTTTACCACCTAGGATCCTGCATGTCTTTGGGATGTGGGGTTGAAACCGGAGTACCCGGAGGAAACTCACGCCATCACAGGGAGCACGTGCAAACTCCGCATAGACTGCGGCCAAGGTCAGGATGGAACCTGGGTCTCAGGCGTTATGAGACAGCAGCTCTACCCGCTGCACCACTGTGCCGGCCTCTTCATTTAATTCCTCTTCTAGGTCAAAGGGAGCTGGATTTTTGGTGTGTATGTGCGTGTGTGTTTGTGGAGGAATAAATTGGAGACACAGAAGAAAAAAGCTTTACTGAAACTCCACCCATCTGCCAAAGACCGCCTCCCTCATTAGTCTCCACTGATGGCTTGTCCAGGCTTTGTCCTGCGCCCCCCCCCCATCTCCACTCACTGCTTTACTGAAATCACAGTACAACACCAACAGTGTTGGGTGTATGGAACAAGCTGCCAGAGGACGTAGTTGAGGCTGGGACTATCCCAACGTTTAAGAGACAGTTAGACAGGTACATGGACAGGACAGGTTTGGAGGAATATGGATCAAACTCGGGCAGTTGGGACATTGTTTGCCGGTGTGGGAAAGTTGGGCTGAAGAGCCTGTTTCCGCACTGACCTCGGCCGCTAACGGTGTGCAGTTTGCACATTCCCCCTGTGACTGACTGGTTTCCCCTGGTTCCTCCCACATCCTTAATTATCCGATGCTAACATTCTGGACAATTTAACCAAAACAAATTAACCTCTAATCCTCCATGTCTTTGGAGTGTGGGAGGAAACCGGAGCACCCGGAGACAACCCATGCTGTCACAGGGAGAACGTAGAAACTCCATACTGACTGCACCCATAGTCAGGATTGAACCCGGGTCTCTGACGCTGCAAGGCAGCAACTCTACCATATATCTAAGGAGATTATCGAAGGATATTATATTGTTTTAATGATAAATTCCAAACCAATTTGGTTTAATACAAAACATGAGGCAGCGAGCAGTCGGAATGTTTAAGAAATGCACTGTTCAGAATGTTCACTGACTAATTTTACCTGAATTCCCCAGGGAGTGATGCAAGGCACCGTGCCATTTCTGGGAACATTCTTGACTGACTTGATGATGCTGGACACCGCATTCCCTGATTATGTCGATGTAAGTATGGCTACGGGTCTGGATTCCTTGCTGCGGTTTTCTCGCTGTTCCTTGCTATAGTTACAGCATCAGTGAAGGTTGTTTGGTGATCAAAGCAACCAAGGCAGATCAAAGATTACATCAAAGACAGGCACAACATGCTGGGGTAATTCAGCGGGACAGGCAGCATTTCTGGAGAGAAGGAATGGTTGACGTTTCGGGTCGAAACCCTTCTTCTGAAGAAGTCTGAGTCTGAAGGAGAATCTTGACCCGAAACGTCACCCATTCCTTTTCTCCAGAGATGCTGCCTTCCCCACAGAGTTGCTCCAGTACTTTGTGCCTATCTTCGGTCTAAACTAGCATCTGCAGTTCCCTCCTGCACAAAGAGTGCACTGCATTGCTTCAGTAATTTAATGGAGCCAGGTTGCATGAAAATTACTTAACAGACTCTCTTGCGAGCCTATCACTTTTTAAATTGCATTCTGAATGTTGTTTAGTTTAGAGATACAGAGCAGAAACATGCCCTTCAGCCCATCTAGACCATGCCGATCAGTGATCCACTAGCACTATAGAGACAATGCCCAATCTTTATAAAAGCCAATTAACCTACAAACCTGCACAACTTTGGAGTGTGGGTGGAAACCAGAGCACCCGGAGAAAACCCACGGCATCACAGGGAGAACGAACAAACTCCGTACAGACAGCACCCGCAGTCGGAATCAAACCCATGCCTTTGGCGCTGTGAGGCAGCAACTCTACCGCTGCGCCATGATGCCGCCCATTGCAGAGTTTAGATAATTTTGTTAATTGGCCCATTTGCTTATGCGGTATAAACGAGATTGCACAAAGACTGCACATTAGATCATGAGACATAGAAGCAGAATTAGGCCAGTTGGCCCATCGAGTCCGCTCCTCCATTCAATTATGGCTGATCTATTTTTTCCCCCTTAACCCCATTCTCCTGCCTTTTTCCTGTAACCTATGACGCATCGTGTAAAAATATAGCGGCTACAGTATATATAAAATCCTGCTGCTATTCAATTTTGATCCCCTAGTTTGAAAGCAAGGTGAATTTAATTGTAATCCACTTCAGCCCTTCTGTAATCCTAGAGTATTGTCCAATCTCACAATCACACAAACCAACCTCCCTTCCACTGACTCCATTCATACCTCACATTGCCTCGGCAAGGCAAGCAGCACAATCAAGGACGAGTCGTACCCTGGCCACTCCCTCTTCTCCCCTCTCCCATCAGGCAAAAGGTATAGAAGTGATGGAAATGTGAAAACGCACACCTCCAGATTCAGGGACAGTTTATTTCCAGCTTTTATCAGGTGTTTCCAACTGAATCCTCCTACCACAAACAGAGAGCAGTCCTGAACTACTATCTGCCTCTTTGTGTACCCTCAGACTATTCTTGATAGGACTTAGCTGGCTTTACCTTGCACTAAACGCTATTCCCTTATCATGTATCTGTACACTGTGGATGGCTCAATTCTAATCATGTATAGTCTTTCCATTAACTGGATAGCACGTAACTAAGGCTTTTCACTGTACCTCGGTGACAATAAACCAAACGGAATCTTTCAACAGGTTAATGTTTTTTTTCTTCTTGAATTTATAGGGCTTGACCAACTTAGTGAAAAGACGACGGGTTAGTATAAATTATATATTGCACAATTTTCTAAAATATGCCTGGCAAAATGTTCTTTATGACTCTATGAAGATTCCTGAAAAATAATTTATGTAGAAATTTCGTTAGCTTCCAAATTTTGAAAAGTATTGCCGAGGATGCAATTTTAACCCTTTTAACCATATCTGGTTTCATCATCTGCTTTAATAATAATAATAATACATTTTATTTAATGGGCGCCTTTCAGGCATCTCAAGGACACCTTACATAGTAATCGGAATAAAAACATATAATCGGAATAGAACAGGTAAAAAATACATCACAGAGACACAAATTAAAAACAGAATTCAATCCAAAAACAGAAAATCAAAAACACAGTGTGAAGAGAGAGCAGCGGCAGCCAAAGCGCGCCAGCGTCCACTCTCTCTTCACGGCAGCCATCTTGGACACAGACCTACAGGACTACAATTAGACAAAAAAATCATCCCCCCACAGTGGATAGCACTGTGGAGGAAGGCACAATGTCCAGTCCCCACCCCATGTTCACCCCAAAGTCAGGCCTATTGAGGCCACCGCAATTGCCTCTACGGAGGCCCGATATCTCTGGCCGTTCTCACCGGGTGGTCTTGCCCCGGCATCGGGAGAGTCCTCTCGGCGGCTGAGCCACCTGGAACGGCCGCTTCCTGGTTGGAGCCCGCGGCTGCCGAAGCCGACAAGGCCGCGCCGGTTTGGAGCTCCCAGGCTCCCGATGATAAAGTCGGCGCCGCCTCTCCGCACTGCCGCCTCTCCGCACTGCCGCCTCTCCGCACTGCCGCCTCTCCACACGCCGCCTCTCCACGCTCCGCAGGCCCGCAGCCCGGAGATGTTGCTCTCGGCGGTCCAGCTCGCCAGAGCTCCAGCGCGTCGCTCCAGCGCGGCGACCCAGGCAAGGCATCGCCCGCTCCACTCCGCTCCGCTCCAGCGCTCCAACGCTGTGCCGCCGCCGAAGCCGAGGTGCTGGGCTGTCCCCACCAGGAAACGGTGCTCCAAGCCCGCAGGTAGGCCACGAGGACGGGTCGACGGGCAGCCCGGAGAAAAAGCTACCACACCGACCAGGTAGGGACCTAGAAATAAAGATACACCTACCCCCCCACATTAAAAGACCATATTCCCTACAAACAAAAAAACAGGACTCACTAAAAACTATAAAAAAAAACGAATTTAAAACGGACGGCTGCTGGCTAGCAGCCGTTCACCAAGATGGCTCCATCTTTACCAGTGGAGATGGAATATATGTCATAGAGGAGTAAATGTTGGGGGCATTCTATGGTATATGGGAGACTAAGCTTGTGAGAGGATGCTGTACAAAGTGTTCTTGAATGGATTCCTGAGTATAGGCTTCATTGAGTTCAGCATTGTAACAGGCCCTCCTACCCAACTCATCCATGCCGACCAGGATGCCCCATCCACACTAGTCCCATTTGGCCTATATTCCTCTCAACCTTTCCTATCCAAGTACTGTCCAAGTGTCTATAAAATGTTGTTGTACCAGCCTCAACTATTTCCCCAGGCAGCTCATTCCATATACCCACCCCCTCTGTTACCCCTCAGGTTCCTGCTAAACCTTTTAACTCTCACCTTAAACCTATGCCCTTTAGTTCTTTATTCCCCTGCTTATCTTATGGCTTTAACCTGGCCCTTTGGCCCAACTCACCCATGCTGACCAAGGTGTCCCATCTACACTAGTCTCACCTGCCCAGGTTTGGCCCATACCCCCCTTAACCTACCGTATCCATGTAGCTGTCCAAGCTAACTGCCTTAATTACCTCCTCTGACAGCTCATTCATTGTATCTACCACCCTCTGAGTGGAAAAAGTTACCCCTGGGGGTCGTCTTCAATATTGTCCCTCTCACCTTAACACTAGTAGTTGATTTCCCCTATCATGGTTAAAGGACTCTGTGCATTCACCCTATCTATTCCCCTCTCGATTTTATATTCCTCGATAAGATCACCTCTCATCCTCCTGCACTCCACAGAATAAAGTGAGTCGCTCTAAAGCTCAGCGCCTCAAGTCCCGGCAACATCCCGGTAAATCTTCTCTGTGCCCTGTCCAGCATAACGACATGTTCCCGATGTTGGGAGATTCCACAAGCAGGAGCCACAGATTATGAATAAGGGGTAGGCCATTTAGAATGGAGATGAAGAAAAACGTCTTCACCCAGAATGTTGTGAATCTGAAATTCTCTGCCCAGAAGGCAGTGAAGGCCAATTCTCTGGGTGCTTTCAAGAGAGAGTTAGATAGAACTCTTAAAGATAGTGGAGTCAAGGGATACGGGGAGAAGGCAGGAATGGGGTACTGATTGTGGATGATCAGCCATAAACACAGTGAATGACGGTGCTGGCTCGAAGGGCCCAATTGCCTACTCCTGCACCTATTGTCTATTAACATCCTTGCTATAGCAGAGTGACTAAAACTGAACACTGTGCTGCAAAACACTTAGTCTGAAGAAGGGATTCAACCTGAAACGTCACCCATTCCTTCTCTCCAGTGATGCTGCCTGTCCCGCTGAGTTACTCCAGCATTTTGTGTCTTATTCTCCAGCATCCGCAGTTGCTCCCAACATATTTTGTCTGCTCCATTGCGAAATCTCCTCAAGGTACCCTGACTTTGAGAACGTTCTTCTCCTCTCTCACGGGAGATCTGGAGTCTGAAGAAGGGTCTCGACCTGAAATGTCACCTTTTCCTTCTCTCCAGAGATGCTGCCCGTCTCGCTGAGGTACTCCAGCATTTTGTGTCTATCTTCAGCATAAACCGGTATCTGCAGTTCCTTGAAGATAGACACAAAATGCTGGAGAAACTCATCGGGACAGGCAGCATCTCTGGATATACCATATAACATATAACCATATAACAATTACAGCACGGAAACAGGCCATCTCGGCCCTACAAGTCCGTGCCGAACAACTTTTTTCCCTTAGTCCCACCTGCCTGCACTCATACCATAACCCTCCATTCCCTTCTCATCCATATGCCTATCCAATTTATTTTTAAATGATACCAATGAACCTGCCTCCACCACTTCCACTGGAAGCTCATTCCACACCGCTACCACTCTCTGAGTAAAGAAGTTCCCCCTCATGTTACCCCTAAACTTCTGTCCCTTAATTCTGAAGTCATGTCCTCTTGTTTGAATCTTCCCTTTTCTCAAAGGGAAAAGCTGATCCACATCAACTCTGTCTATCCCTCTCATCATTTTAAAGACCTCTATCATGTCCCCCCTTATCCTTCTGCGCTCCAGAGAATAAAGACCTAACTTATAGAAGACTTATAGAAAGACTTAACTGGATAGAAGGAATCGGTGACGTTTCGGGTCGAGACCTTTCTTCTGACTTCCTACACAATGTGCTCCTAATGTGACCACCAGTACATCAGTCCACCTTTACAATATTTGCAGAACCAAATGCAGTGAGTTGACAGCAAATGAAAGCAAGTGTTTATAGTTTTTGGCTCCTCTTGAAAGTTCCATCCACGTCACAGGAGGCAATGATATTTTACTTTTTGTGTGGAAGAGAGGAAGATTTAATCTTTGTTGTCCTTTGGCAGGAGTTTGAGGTTTTAGCCCAAATTAAGCTGTTGCAGTCTTCCTGTAACATATACTGCATCAGCCCCGTTGAAAGTTTTCTCCAGTGGTTCCGCAGTCAACAGCATTTAACGGACGATGAAAGGTAAGAAGCTTTGGAAGAACATTTTTTGTTCTTGTCTCTATGTGGATGTAATCTTAAATGTAATCTTTGGCACTTAGGCCAAAGTGCCTGTTTCCGCTCTCTATCTCTAAACTGGCATTATAAATCTGCACTAGAGTTGAGAGTGACCGTATGTACCAAACATGGAACAATAACATTATTTCTAGCAGCAGCACAATGGGTCGTAAACGCTGCACCATAGGTTGCATAATAAATGAAATATGTTTAGTTTAGAGATACAGCATGGAAACAGGCACTTTGGCCCACTGCGTCCACACCGACCAGCGATTCCCGCACATTAACACAACCCAACATACACGTGGGACAATTTTTACATTCATACCAAGCCAATTAACCTACAAACCTGTACGTCTTTGGAGTGTGGGAGGGAACCAAAGATGTCAGAGAAAATTCACGCAGGTCACAGGGACAACGCGCAGACTCTGTACAGACAGCACCCGTAGTCAGGATCGAATCCGGGTCCCTGGCGCTGTGAGGCAGCAACTCTATCGCTTTGCCACCGAGCCACCCTGTAATGAGCCATGATCTCTTCCCAGAGAAATAAATACCTCCCGGCCAAATGATCTTTGGTGCAAGCATTGAATTTGGCAGAATAACTGCATTAATTTGTCCAACTTGTGTTTGCCATTCTGTAGCTACAACATATCGCTTGAAATGGAACCACGCATCGATAAAAGTCTGACATCAGCAAAGCCCAGGAAGAGCACGGTGAAGCATCACAGTCTGTGAGTAGAATAAAATAACACTGCATCTGGTTAACCCAGAGAGCATGATCCCTCATTGATGTGTAGGAAGGAGCAGAACTGCAGATGCTGGTTTGAACAGGAGGTAGACACACAAAGCTGGAGTAACTCAGTGGGTCAGGCAGAATCTCTAGAGAAAAGGAATGGGTAACGTTTTGGGTCGAGACCCTTCTCCAAACTGCGAGTCAGGGGTGAGGGAAATGAGAGATATGGAAGACATTTGAAAGCAGATGATGATCAAGGAAATGTAGATTGGTTCATTCGAAGGTAAACACAAAATGCTGGAGTAACATCGGGACATAGACATAGACAAAGAAAATAGGTGCAGGAGGAGGCCATTTGGCCCTTCGAGCCAGCACCGCCATTTATTGTGATCATGGCTGATCAATAACCCGTGCCTGCATTCTCCCCATATCCCTTGATTCCACTAGCCCCTAGAGCTCTATCTAACTCACTCTTAAATCCATCAAGTGATTTGGTCTCCACTGCCCTCTGTGGCAGGGAATTCCACAAAATTCACAACTCTCTGGGTGAAAAAGTTTTTTCTCACCTCAGTCTTAAACGGTCGCCCCTTTATTCTAAGACTGTGGCCCCTGGTTCTGGACTCGCCCAACATTGGAACATTTTTTCCTGCATCTAGCTTGTCCAGTCCTTTTATAATTTTATATGTTTCTATAAGATAACCCCTCATCCTTCTAAACTCCAGTGAATACAAGCCTAGTCTTTTCAATATTCCTCATATGACAAACCCACCATCCCAGGGATCAATCTCGTGAACCTACGCTGCACTGCCTCAATCACAAGGATGTCCTCCCTTAAATTAGGAGACCAAAACAGTACACAATACTCTAGAAGTTGTCTTACCAGAGCCCTATAGAACTGCAGAAGAACCTCTTTACTCCTATACTGAAATCTTCTTGTTATGAAGGCCAATATTCCATTAGCTTTCTTCACTGCCTGCTGTGCCTGCACGCCAACTTTCAGTGACCGGTGTACAAGGACACCCAGGTCCCGCTGCACCTCCCCATTACCTAACCTAACCCCATTGAGATAATAATCTGTCCCCTTGTTTTCGCCGCCAAAGTGGATAACCTCACATTTATCTATATTCTACTGCATCTGTCACGCATCTGCCCACACATTCAACCTGTCCAGGTCACCATGCAATCCCCTAACATCCTCTTCACAGTTCACACTGCCACCCAGCATTGTGTCATCCGAAAACTTGCTAGTGTTGCTCTTGATTCCCTCTTCTAAATCATTAATATATATGGTAAACAGTTGCGGCCCCAACACCGAGCCTTGCGGCACTCCACTCGCCATTGCCTGCCATTCTGAAAAGGACCCGTTCACTCCTACTCTTTGCTTCCTGTCTGCCAACTATTTTTCTATCCATGTCAACACCCTACCACCAGGGACAGGCAGCATCTCTGGAGAGAAGGAATTGGGTGACATCTCAGGTCGAGACCCTTCTGCAGACTAGAATGGTTCATTATTGGCAGGGGAGAAGATGACCACAAGGTATACAATCAGTAAAATTAATCAGGACAGTGTTATCAAACCCGAAATGTCACCTGCCTCTTTTCTCCAAGGATGCTGTCAGTCCCACTGAGTTTCTCCAGCCTTTTGTGTTTATCTTCGTTTTTTCATTGATCTTTGACATTCACGTTTTGGTGAATACAGGCCTTGTTTTCTCAGGACCGTATGATGGTGGGGAGGTCAGTACCCGTGAAGGACCGGGCAGTGTCCACCACCTTTTATATTCTCCTTCTTTCCTAGGCTTTCGAGTTGCGAACCTGGCCCTGATGTAACCAGTCAAATGTGCAGGTCAACCACCGATTTTCCTGCGCCCTTGGATCCAGAGCCTTTCTGGATTATCCTTTTTGCCAGACAAAAAGAGGTCATGGTCTCCGAGGGAAGTTCAATGGTACTGGATCTGCCGGCTCCGGCCGCAGGGGGCAAATTCATCCCGCCGATCGGCACGGAAGTCCCGATGAGGTTAAGATCAGCCGCCTCACCCGGCCTGGGTACCACATTTTCGGGGAGAGTTCCGGGGGCTTTTGAAGAACACTCTCATAATTTTGTCCGGACCACCAGTTGCCGCACAATCGGTGGTGGACCTATACATTGTGTTTGTTTGCGTATGCGCACTGCTTGATGTTAGTGTTTGAGGTGCTTTTCCTGGTGTTGGGAGGAATAGCCACTCATAGATTCAGTCAACACTGGATAACTATCTCTCTTGCCTAGAGTCATACAACTTGCAAGCAGGTCATTCAGCTCAACTTACTCAAACCGACCAACATGTCCCATCTACACTAGTCCCACCTGCCTGTGTTTGACCCATAACCTTCCTAAACCGTTCCTATCCATGTACCCATCCGTTATGCTTCACTTATGAACCCTGTTAGAGGAAAGATGTTGTCAATCTGGAGGAGAGGGTGCAGAGAAGATTTATGAGATGGTGCCAGGACTCGAGGGCCTGAGCTATAGGGAGAAGTTGGGCAGGCTAGGACTTTATTCCATGGATGCAGGAGGCTGATCTTATAGAAGTGTATAAGAGCATGAGAGGAATAGATTGGGTAAATGCACAGTCTTTTATCCAGAGTTGAGGAAATCGAGAACCAGAAGACATAGGCTTAAGGTGTGGGGGGAAAGATTTAATAGGAACCTCAGGGGCCACTTTTTTTCATCTAGGATAGAAGGTGTGTGGAGCGAGCTGACAGAGGAGGTAGTTGAGGCAGGCACTAAAACAATATTTAAAACACATTTGGATGGTTTAGAGGGATATGTACCAAATACAGGCAGGTGGAACTAGTGTAACTGGGACATGTTGGTCGGTGTGGGCAAGTTGAGTTGAGGGGCCTTTTCCACGCTGTATCTCTCTTTGAGCAGGTGCTTTGAGTTATAAATTCACCGCTACTATCGAACTATCCATGTGAAACCACTGGCTTACTATTTTGAGCTATTTCCATACATCACTCAGCGGGGAAATAATGCAGAGTTCAGGCAACCGATGAAGTAATCAATTATTCCTACTCTGCAGTGTGTAATAATTGATTATTAGATGCCCCGTTTCATTATGCGGCCATTTAGAATGCGCAGCATTTTTGGCTGCAATCTTTCATAGGTAATGACTGCGCCACATTCTTGACAAAGGAATTTGTGCAGCAGCATTAATTATATCCTGCTACTTCACCTTCCACGTGGCCAATTAAACTTTACGGCCTTGTCGATTTATGCGCTTTTGCTTTGTATCGAGATTTACTTTGGATGTTTGAAGAAGGGTCTTGACCCAAAACGTCACCCATTCCTTCTCTCCAGAGATGCTGCCTGTCCCGCTGCGTTACTCCAGCTTTTTGTGGCTATTTATGATGGATGATGCCTGAACTTGAGGGACTGAACCGCAGGGAGAGGTTGAGCAGGCTTGGGGTGCAGGAGGGTGAGGGGTGATCTTAGAGAGGCGAACAAGATCATGAGGGGAATAGATAAAGTGAATGCAGTCTGTTACACATTGTTTGGGAATCAAGAACCAGAGCACATAGGTGAGATGGAAAGATTTACTAGGAAGCTGAGGTGCATCTTTTTCACCCACAGAGAGTGGTGGATACAAGGAATGAGCTTACAGAGGAGGTAGTTGAGGCGGGTATTATAACAATATTTAAAAGTCATCAGCTCAGTCTGTCTAAACCTAAACTGTCCCAGTTGCTCAACATTTAATTCCCCTCCCATTCCCACAATGACCTTTCAGTCCTGGGCCTCCTCCATTGTCAGAGTGAGGCCCAGCACAAGTTGGAGGAACAGCACCTTGTATTTCACTTGGGTAGCTTACACCTCAGTGGTGTGAACATTAACTTCTCTAACTTCAAGTAAACCTTATTTTCGCTCTCTTCCCAGTACTCCCACCTGTCTCCGAACTGTACCGACTGCAGATTGCTCTGGGCCCACATCTACAAAGCCCAGGAAGAGCATGATGAAGCGTCTCAGTCTGTGAGTAGAATAAAATAACACTGTATCTGTTAACCCAGAGAGCACGGCCCCTCATTGATGTGTGGGAAGCAGCAGAACTGCAGATGCTGGTTTCAATCGAAGATAGACATAAAAACCTGGAGTAATTTAGAGGGTCAGGCAGCATCTCTGGAGAGAAGGAATTGGGTGACATTTTGGTTTGAGACCCTTCTGCCGACTAGAATGTTTCATTGTTGGCAGGGGAGAAGATGACAAGGCATACATTCAGTAAAATTAATCAGGACAGTGTAATCAGACCCAAAATGTCACCTGCCCGCTTTCTCCAGAGATGCTGTCAGTTCCGCTGAGTTCCAACCTTTTGTGTCTATCTTCGGTTTTTCATTGATCTTTGACATTTCCCTCATGGTGAGTAGAGCCTTTTGGTATACAGGCCTTGTTTTCTCAGAACCGTTTGATAGTGGGGAGATCAGTACATGTGATGGACCGGGTAGTATCCACCGCCTTTTATAATCTCCTTCTTTCCTGGGCTTTCGAGTTGCTGAACCTGGCCGTGATGCAACCAGTCAAAGATGTTGCCACGTACAGGTCCACCACTGATTTTCTGGCACCCTTGGTTCCAGAGCCTTTCTGGATTACCCGTTTTGCCAGGCCAATAGAGGTCCCAGCCTCCGAGACGTTCCTGGAGAACCTACGTGATCTCCCGGTTGCTCAACACTTAATTTCCCTCCTATTCCCACACTGACCTTTCTGGCCTGGGCCTCCTCCATTGTCAAAGTGAGGCCCAGTACAAATTGGAGGAAGGGTTTGGGCGATCAAATTGAAATTAGCTTCCTTGAAGTTGTTGCCAGGAGATCTGTTTAAAGAAGATTAAATTATTTAATAGGTTTAGCATGAGCATTGGCTGCAGCTCACTGCATTGGTCATAATTAGCAATATTGGGTACATGTAAACATGTATGATTCCAGAGGCCTGACATTACAGTGGTAGGAGGTATCCAGTTGTCTGAGACAGGTTTCACGGTACCCAGACATGGCGCCGACGGATGAGAAGTCGAAGCAAAGAAGTGGAAGCTAAATAACCGAATGGGAACAAAGTCGAAATGCCAAATAACCGAATGGGAACAAAGCTGAAATGCCAATTAACCTAAAGGGTGTGACTCCTAAAAGCTAACTAACCGAAAGGCTGCGTCACATAAAAGCAAACTCACCGAATGGCCACTCGGCCGAAACGCCACCTCCCCGAAAGGCGGCGTAGACTACCAGCCAACAAACCGACTGCCACTCAACAGTAAAGTCAAATAACGGACATGACGTTGCCGGGGGGCGGGACTTGTCAGCGATTGGTCCAGACCCCCGTGTCCATCACATCACTGTGGAGGGATGAACATTGTCCCATGCTCCGACCCACAGCCCGTGGAGGGTGGCCGTGGGAGAGTGGGTGCTGTCCCGAGCGATGCGCACATTCGGCCGAAGGTGTGCATCGCTCGGGACAGCCCCCACTTTCCCACGATAACAAGAAGCACGTTTTATTTATTTATTTTATTTTTAATTTTAATTTTATTTTTTTTAATGCCCGTCTCTCCTTTATTTAAATCTTTTATTTATTTCCGTCTGGTTGCTTGCAGAACGCACACAAGCTCCCACGCACAAAACACAAGAATCTGTAAACTGTTTTAACTGAAGATGGACACAAAACGCTGGAGTAACTCAGCAGAACAAGCAGCATCTCTGGAGAGAAGGAATGGGTGACATTTCATGTCGAGACCCTTCTTCAGACCTGAAGACTGAATCTGAAGAATCTCGACTCGAAACGCCACCCATTCCTTCTCTCCAGAGATGCTGCCTGTCCCACTATGAGTCACTCCAGCATTTTGTGCCTATCTTCGCTGTCAGTGCCAGTTTTCTCAACTTCCATAACCGCTTTGCATAAGTGGGGGAGAGCGAGAAGGGGGGAGGGAGAGATCGGAGAGAGTGTGGGGGGGGGGAGAGAGAGAGAAAAGGGGAGATAAAGAGAGGAGCGAGAGAAGGGAGAGAGTGGGGTGAGAGATAGCTGAGGCGAGAGTGAAGGGGGAGAGAGAGGAAAGAGAGTGGGGAGAGAGATGCGGAGAGAGAGAAGAGGGGAGAGAAAGAGAGAAGGGGAGAGAGAGAAGGGAGAGAGAGAAGGAGAGAGAGGAGGGGGAGATAGAGGAGGAAGAGAAGGGGGTAGAGAGAGAGAGAGAGAGAGAAGGGGTGTGAGAGAGAAGGGAGAGAGAGGGAGGGACAGAAAATGGGAGAGAAAGAGAGAAGGGAGAGAGAGGAGAGAGAGCCCGCGGGCTGTGGGACAGGTGGAGCGGAGGCGTGGGACAATGTTCATCCCTCCACAGTGATGTGATGGACGCAGGTGTCTGGACCAATCGCGGAAAAGTCCCGCCCCCCCGGCAACATCATATCTATTATTTGACTTTTCTGTTGAGCGGCATTTGGTCCATTGGCCTGTAGGCGACGCCGCCTTTCGGGTAGGTGGCTATTAGGCATCCCGCCCTTTCGGTTAATTTGCATTTAGGCGTCCCACCCTTTCGGTTATTTGGCGTTTCAGCTTTGTTTCCATTCTGTTATTTGGCTTCCCCTTCTTTGCTTCGGCTTCTCATCTTTCGGTGCCACGTCTGCACACGTGGTTTCACAATTGCTGCTAGTCAGAGGGTGGTGATTGTGTGGAATTCTTTGCCACAGAAGACTGTTGAGGCTAAGTCAATGGATATTTCGAAAGCAGAGATAGATAGATTTTTGTTTAACAAAGAACTGCAGATGCTGGAAAAAAATCAAAGGTAGACAAAAAGGCTGGAGGAACTCCGGAGGTGAAGCAGCATCTATGGAGAGAAGGGATAGGCCATGTTTCGGGTCAAGACCCTTCTTCAGACTGACAGAGATAAATAGATTTTTGATCAGTACAGGTGTCCGGGGTTATTGTGAGAAGGCAGGAGAACGGGGTTAGGAGGGAAATATAGATCAGCCATGATGGAATGGCAGAGTAGATTTGATGGGCTGAATGGCCTAATTCTGCTCCTATCACTTATGAACTTATGAACAGCACCTCAAATTTTGCTTGGGCAGCTTACACTCCAGTGGTATGAACATTGACTTCCCCAACTTCAAGTAGCCCTTGCTTTCCCTCCCTCACCATCCCTCCCCCTTCCCAGTTTCCTCACTAGGCTCACTGTCTGACTACATTTTATCTCTGTGCTGCCCACTCCCATGTCATCACTCTGAAGAAGGGTCTCGACACAAAATGTCACCCATTCCTTCTCTGCAGAGATGCTGCCCATCCCGCTGAGTTGCTCCAGCATTTTGTGTCTTATCTTCGATTTAAAAACCATTTTGACAGGTCTGGAAATAGGAAAGGTTGAGAGGGATATGGGCCAAATGCAGGCAGGTGGGACTAGATTTTGTACGTTCTCTCTGTGTCTGTGTGGGTTTTCTCTGGGTGCTCCAATTTCCTCCCTCATTCCAAAGATGTGCAGATGTGTAGGTTAATTCTGAAAATTGCCCCCAGTGAGTAGGGTAGACCTAGTGTACGGGTGATCGCTGGTGGGCCAAACGGCCTGTTTCCATGCTGTATCTCTAAAGTAAGCTTAGAAGGAATGGCAGTGCATCATTTCACCACGTCAAGCAATACTCTCTGTATCATGGACATCACCACAATCCCATTTACTTGTCCATCATATGTTGACCCCCTCGCTCATAAATTACAGGAGCAGAATTAGGCCATTTGGCCCATCAAGTCTACCCCGCCATTCAATTATGGCTGATCTATCTTTCCCTCTCAACACCATTCTCCTGCCTTCTCCCAATAACCCCTGACACTCGTTCTAATCAAGAATCTATCTATTTCCACCTTAAAAATATTCAATGACTTGGCCTCCATAGCCGCCTGTGATAATGAATTCCACAGATTCACCACCCTCTGTCTAAAGACATTCCTCCTCGTCTCCTTCTTAAAGGAATGTCCTTTAATTCTGAGGCTTTGATCCTAGACCAGGGGTTGCCAACCTTTTTCATCCCATTTACACCTGGCAACATTAATTACACATCACAATGTTATTTCACTTATTTATGAACATCTAATGATGAACAGAACCAGAACCAAACACAGGCAGTCAATGAGAAAAATAATGTACAAATCCAGAATCAATAGATTTGCCCCAGGCT